>NW_026874880.1:0-17174 GCF_032173495.1 Musca vetustissima
TTAAATATATGAACAAAAGTGAATAGTTTTGGGTTAATTGATCTGTCGTTGCAAACTGTTCATGATATTGACCTCCAAACTTTATTTTGGTGGAAGCTGTGTCTACTTTAATGTAAAAAAGTGTGTAAAAACAGGTTGAGGCGAACCAGTTTTTTTATGTTCTCTATCGATTTGTGACTAAGCCACTCATTGCACGGTCTTCGTGTCAAAATAAAACTGGAAGCCAACAAAATGGGGACTACGTCCCTTATGTATCATTTTTCAAAATTTTAACTGCATCTATCTTTAAATGATGCTGACATTTTGAAGCTCGATTTTGAGTGTTTTTTTAATTTTACTTCTAGCTTTAATACGCAAACAGGAATTTATAAAAATCGATTATAAGATTATTGTAGTCGCGAATCTGCGTAATTTGATATGTATTTTGTGTATGTAGTATGCACAGCTTCAGAGTAATACTCATCCGAACGTGCGAATTTTGTGCGATCAAATTTCTAAAAAACCTATTTTTCGGGCCAAATTTTTAGATCTGTCAACTGAATGATATGGGTACCCGCGATCAATAAGGTTTTTTACGTTTCGGATGATATAAAATCTTCTTCGTGAAAATCCATCTACTAGAACGGCGGGAACTGGTCTTCCAAAAACACGAAATTTGGCAAAAAATGTTTTTGAAAATATCGCGGATTTATTTGCGTTTTCTGTGTATAATTTCCGCTTCAATAAATGACCCCATACGGATTTTGATCTTTTTCGAAAAGAGAACTTTAAAAACTTCAGCCGAAAGAGAGATGTACGCAATTTATCTCAAAAATAGATTTTGCTGGCACATCCATGGTTCTTAATGGACCACATTGAAATGGTATAGATCGATGTATTTTTTTAGGGTGCACACTGAAATCGGATGCGCGTTAATGGCATATGGAGTTTTCGGAAATTATTCGCGTTTTACGATTTTTTGGGTACTTCAATGTAACGTGCGGCACATCTTAGCCGTCAAATGAAATTTCGCAAAATATACATGGATTGGAAGATAAACTTCAGTACTTCCTGGAAACCGCATGCGCATCAAATGATTTTGAGAATTACGCGATTTAGACGCAATTTATCTCAAAAATAGTGTGAGCTGGCACATCCATGGTTCTTAATGGACCACATTGAAATCGGTATAGATCGATGTATTTTTTTAGGGTGCACACCGAAATCGGATGCGCGTTAATGGCATATGGAGTTTTCGGGAATTATTCGCGTTTTACGATTTTTTGGGTACTTCAATGTAACGTGTGGCACATCTTAGCCGTCAATTGAAATTTCGGAACATATATATGGATTGGAAGATAAACTTCAGTACTTCCTTGAAACCGCATGCGCATCAAATGATTTTGAAAATTACGCGATTTACACGCAATTTAAAATGTATATTTTATAATATTATTTTATTTTAAGATTTATTCCTATTTATAGAATTCTAAGATTTATCGGAAGGGTCTTGATATAATCCGCAAGGCGTATACTTATACACAAAAAGTGATTATTATAATATATCTCAATTTTTCGGCGAAATTCGGGTAAAATAGCAGAATAACCCCAACATTTTTTTCTGAAATTTCTTGTATACAATTAAAAAAATAAATATGATGACATTATTTTTTCGAACCAAAAACAAATATTTTTCCTCGATATCTTGTTTTGTTGTCGCTGTGATTTAGAAACCGCTACACGGACTTGTGTGATTTTGATATCATTTGATTCATCATGGTGTTTAGATTATGTAGATATTTTTAAATTAATTTTTAGGTGTGTGTATGTCATTAATATGATGAAAATATTGATGTAATCTGCTATATTTTTTTATTTTTCTCATATTTCGCGAATATGTGCAACTTTATCGTGATTATTATAATATATTCATATTCTTCTTTTACGGAGGAAGATATATATCAACGTTTTTGGTCAATATAATAAACGGCGTAATTTTAAGATTTTTTTTCTTATGCCCAAAATTAAAACCTGGAAAACTTTTGCGCGCATCAACCAAAAATTTGATCGCGAACGGTTTCGGAGTCAGAACATTTTTCTCTATATGTGTACCAAAAATCATTGATGTGCCACAAAAACAAAAAAGCTGATTTTTTGAAAATGGAATATTAAAAAATTGGCAATATTGCCCATATATTCTTGATCAGGGTAAAATTCTAAGACGATCTAGACATATCCGTCAGTCTGTCGTAATCACGCTATCTTCTGAAGGAATTGAGAAGTAGGGTGCTAAAATATTTCATAGGTTTGTCTTTTGTCTGCAGGCAGGTCAAGTTCGAAGATGGGATATATATGTCCACGTTTAGGCAAAGCTCCCATATAACAGTACCCTCCAATTTTCGGTATTTTGGGGTTCTTGAGCGCGTTTTTCAACTGAATATGCTGAAATTTTGTACATTGAGTTATTATTGGGTACTAAATGTCTCCACAAAAAAATGTAAATATAGGTCCACTTTTTCTGGTAGCCCCCATATAACGGTACCTCCTAATTTTCAGTATTTTGGGGGTTTTAATCGCATTTTTCACCGAATTGGCTGTAATTTAGTATTTTGAGTTCTTAAATATAGGTCAATTTTTTGAGATAGCTCCCATATAAGGGTACCCACAATTTTTCGGTATTTTGGAGTTCTTAAGCGCGTTTTTCAACCGAATTCGCTGCAATTTGATATTTTGTAGTCGTATATGGTAACAAATCTCCCTACCAAAAAATTTTAATATTCGCCCCCGTTTTGGGGTAGTCCCCAAATAACCTCCTTTTTATATTAAAATAGTTATCAAATGAAATGGATGAAATCAAAATTTTCTGAAACAAATTTGATCCAAAGAAACATGGCGGTCTAGAACCAATATTTCCATGAGACACCTTTTCACCTTGTCAAGTACCTGTCAGTATATCATTTCAAGTACCTTTTATTGACTTTTTGCCATTTTTAATTAAGCTCATGGTAGTTTGTATTTGGGCTGTTACATTTCGTATAACTACAAAGAAAGTTAGAAAAGCTACGTCATTTTTTACCTGAATCTAATATAAAACATATTTTGAAAAGTCGGGTGTAGTAAAAGCTAGCTCTTCAATATAATGATACTCCATTTTCCAAATATTTAAGGCCCTAACCGATCAATCAATGTGTTTTTTAAGTCATTGTAAATATCGATGTATTAAAAAAAATACTGAGGCATCCATATTATTGATTGGTTGACATACTTTTTACCTGTGGTTTTTACAAGCAATCTAAACGTATGACAATTTTGAGTTACAGTTACCATGTAGTTGCATTTGTGGTTAGGCTCCCTTTACATTGATGGGAAATAGTTTTAGAAATGAAATCGATTTTTTTGAAATTTAAAACTCAGATTAACTTTCAGGTGTTTAGTATTTATTAAATTTATAAATTCACCAAAATTGTAAATATTTAATGAAAATAACAGTTTTTATGCCGCAAACAACAACTAAGAAATGGATTAAGACTCTTGAGTGAAGACAGGATCCATAATATTTTCCACCCTTCTTCTGTTATCAATTATATTGCTGGATATAAGAGATGTTTTATATGTAAAATTTAAATACTATATTGAGTCTAAAATTTCTACATAAAATAATGTTTTCATACTGACAAATATATAAGTACTTTGTAATTTCTAGAATCCACCAATGGCTTGATTTAAGAAGATATAAACAATCTAATGGATCAACCTAAGTGTAGGATGTGTTTTAAATTAAATGTATGTATCATATCTTTTAACCTAATGTTCATTATGTGACAATATACACATTATATATTCAATTAACCCTCACTTTCAAAAAATTGTTTTTAATTTCCGCTCATTTTTGTAACTTCAAAAAAGAAGTGAAACTTTCTAAACAAAAAATGTATGTGTGTATATAATATAAATTCATTAACAATTAATAAAGGAAATATAAGTGCAAGTGGGTGTGTGCGTGTCACACCATGAATTACATGCAGTACTTTCATAAAATGTATACACATACATATATGCTCCTGTTTTTAACACGGTTGACATGCATTAATAATAAAAGAGGAAGTAAAAGGCGAAACATAAAAACAAACTTCCTAGTAATTAAGGAAGGCATCATCATCACCGTCATCATCATCACAAAAATCAGAACACTTTTCAACAAAAATTATATATTGATGGGATGTGGATGTGTGTTCGTAAAGCAAGAACACATATACACACACGAACATACACACTCTACTTTGAACTGTGATTTTAATTTCAAAATATATATTTGTATTTGGAAATAAATTGAGCGAGGATTTATAATTTCCTCCGGAGACATGGCAATTTGTGGCAAATTGGAATTATATTTGCACGTTTATACTCGTGTCGACGAAGTGTAGACAATTTATAAAGAGGTTTCATTGTGTAATATATACAAATTTGTACTAGTATACAAAATATTTTGAAATGAAATCATAAGGTATGTTTCAATATCATTTGATATCTGATATGTAATGGTATTAAATAAAATTAATAACGAATTAAAATATTTACCTTGGTGTTTGTAAAAGGATATTAAATGTATTATTACCTGAAAAGAGAATAATAATAATATTGCAACATTAACATCTATATTAAAAATCATAGAAATTACAAATATAAAATTATGGAGTACTGATGACTGAGTAATAACACTGTGACATAAAATGTTCTGGGAGGTTGAAAATTTCTTATAGGGATGAAAGCCCTTGTATTGTAAGTATTGGAGTTATGTCGGGATGCCTTTTTTGGATTTGGATATTCAAAATACCTAAAATTGGCCGGGACTCTTAAATTGAGACTATAGAAAATATAAGGAGGAAACATTGGAACAAATTTTTCTTTTTATACCCTTCACCACACTGTGGTACAGGGTGTTATGTCTTTGTGCATATGTTTGTAACAGGCAAAAGGAAACGAGATAGACACATTGTTCCTTTTGAGAATATGCATAGAATCACTTTCTGAGTCGATTTATGCATGTCCGTCCGTCCGCCCGTCCGTCCGTCCACCCGTTTGTCTGTCCGTCCGTCCGTCCGTCTGTAGATGTTAAATTGTAAACAAAGTACAGGTCGCATTTATGATCCGATTTGGATGAAATTTGGCACAAGTTACTTATTTGGCCTAGGGACGAACCCTATTGAAATTGGGAAAAATCGGTTCAGATTTAGATATAGCTCCCATATATATTTTCGTCCGATTTAAGGTAAATGGGGCACCAAAGTCACTCTATATCTTTCGATTTGCATGAAATTTGGGATAGTGTACTGAATTAGGTTCAGAACGATGTGTGCCAAGTTTCGAGAAAATCGGTTCAGATTTAGATATAGCTCCCATATATAGTTTCGTCCGATTTAAGGTAAATGGTGCACCAAAGTCTCTATATATCATTCGATTTGCATGAAATTTGGCATAGAGTACTGAATAATGTCCAGAATGATGTGTGCCAAGTTTCGGGAAAATCGGTTCTGGTTTCGATATAGCTCCCACATATACATATATATTCATCCGATTTTACATAAATTGTGCACCAACCTTCTAATGTTTGTCCGATTAACACGATTTTTTGCAAAACGTACCAAGTTGAGGCTTGAATAACGTTATTGCGTTTTGTTGAAATTGAAGTGGATGCTGTCATAGCTTCCATATGTATTTCAAATGGATGTCTGAATGAAATTAAAATTTTAACAGTGTGGCGACCGAATAGCGTGTATTAATTTTGCTATGAAATTAAATTTATCATAGGTTGCAGAAAGACTTGCGTATGTTCCTTGGAGGGGATACATATGTACAATATACCCAAACTGGTGAAGGGTATCATATAGTCGGCCCAGTCCGACTTTACTGCTTTCCTTACTGGTTTAATATAACGGTATTCAATAATTTGTTCAATGTTCCATTCGGATCCTTTGTAGTTTACGGGTTATAATTATTTTTTCCACCACTGAATATTGCAAATTCTACACAAATATGTTGTTCGACCTCCACGACCACAAATATGTTGTGTAAACTATCATTGGTCTAAGCAGATTTTTTGTTCGATTTTAAGATTATGAACTCGAATATTTCTGTTATCCGGTTGACAGAGTTCCGACACCAGGTTATCATTGGACTTGTGAATACATTTCCAAATTACGACGAATTATTTCATTCTTCAGATGTTAGTAGTATTAAATGATTTCCAAAATTTTTATTTAAAACCATATATCATACTGAAGGGAGGGGAATAAAACCTAGAATAATTTTTGTTGTTGTTTTGTAGCACAGTGAAATTATATATTTTTTAAAATATACGCCTCTAGGAAATCCTTAATTTTTTCTTGTAAAAAAGATAACTTTATGATGTCCTTGATTAATTTTAAACAATATTTTTTAAACTTCTTAAAAAAATTTAAAAAATCCACATCCACAGAAAGTTTTTTTAAACCAGTATTCCACACATCATTCCACACTTAATTTAGTACTCTATGCCAAATTTCGTCCAAATCGAAAGATATACAGGTACTTTAGCGCACCATTTACCTAAAATCGGACGAAAATATATATATGGGAGCTATATCTAAATCTGAACCGATTTTCACGAAATCCACGTACGTCGTACTAGGCCTAATCCAGTATGCTATGCCAAATTTCGTGCAAATCGAAAGATATATAGGCACATTGGTGCACCATTTACCTCAAATCGGACGAAATTGTATATGGGACTTTTATCTAAATTTGAACCGATTTTTCCCAATTTCAATCTGGTTCGTCCTTGGGCCAAATAAATTATATGTGCCAATTTTCATCAAAATCGGATAAGAAATGCGATCTGTACTTTGTGTACAATTTAACATCAACAGACGGACTGACGGACTTGCATAAAGTGACTCAGAAAGTGATTCTATGCATATTCTCAAAAGGAACCTTGGGTCTTTCTCGTTACCTTTTGCCTGTTACAAACATATGCACAAAGACATAATACCCTATGCCACAATTTGGTGAAGGTATAAAAATATTTGTTTTTAATCCGCTTCTATTGAAAGCTATTTTAAAAATCCACGCCTATAGGAAATTTTTAAAAACTATATCTTTTTTTTTAAATCCAATAAGTCTAAATCCAAAAGTTTCGGATCTAACCACTGATCGTTATCAGTTCCCCTTAATTTTTTGTTGGGATATTCTCCCCGAAGCTATTTACTCTTTCTTTACAAAAAAATCTTTCATACCCAAATGTCTCTTGTAACAAAGCGAAATACTTAGCTGACCTACGAAATAAACTGCACTGCTGGTGCCTCACTTCGATGTTAACAAGACATTTCCCTGTCTTACCCCTTGGTGGACATTGCAATGCTTGACCCCCTTATAAATAGTTGTTTTTATAACAAACTGCGATTCAGCTGCAAAAAAAACCAAAAAAATGTTTTAAATCCATGCCTACAGGAAGTTTTTGAAAAAAATGCTTTTTAATCCACGCCTAGAAAATGTCGTTATATATACTTTAAAAATTCATGGACATAGAAAGTCTTTAATTTTTTTTTTTTTTTTTTGAAATTCACTCCTATATAAAATCTTTAAAAATTAAACTAATTAATTAAAAATTAAATTAATTAAACACGCCTATTGGAAATCCTAAAACAATACGCCTATAAAAGTCATTCATTACATCATTCAGTAGAATTGTGAACAGTAGGCCGGACAAAGGGTATCTTTGTTTACTCCTCCGTTTGTTCAAAACTGATGGTTCTGCATCTTCGTACAACGCTCTTCCCATATGACAGTTTGGCGGCGTTTCATTCAATAGATTGTTCTATTGTGACTTGTAGGGTGAAGCCAGCTTGTACATCTCTCAGAATGTTATATTATATTTCCTATATTAGCCAAATTTTGGGTAACTTCACAAGGATGCCTTTCTTGTACGTTGAAGGATGCCTTTCTTCCTCCCAAGCTGATATGGCATAAGGTCGAAGTAACTAGGTACCGTTTCTGTCGTTGGGTTTAAGCTATTCTGCCGATAAAACATATTCTTCTGATGTTTGTTTTTAAATTTTAATTGTTCTATTGCCTCATTATACCCTTCACCACACTGTGGTACAGGGTATTATGTCTTTGTGCATATGTTTGTAACAGGCAAAAGGAATCGAGATAGACCCATGGTTGCTTTTGAGAATATGCATAGAATCACATTCTGAGTCGATTTATGCATGTCCGTCTGTCCGTCCATCCGTCCATGTATTTTTGTTAGCAAAGTACAGGTCGCATTTATGATCCGAATTGGGTGAAATTTGGTACAGCCCATTGGTTTGGCCCAAGGACGAACCCTATTGAAATTGGAGAAAATCCGTTCAGATTTAGATATAGCCCCCATATATATTTTCGTGTAATTTTAGGTAAATGGTGCACCAAAGTTCCTGAAGACCTTTAGATTTGCACGAATTTTGGCATAACGTTCTGAATTAAGTCGACAATAATGTGTGCTAAATTTCGGGAAAATAGCGTATTAAATTTGGCATAGCGTATTAAATTAAGTCTAGAATGACGTATGCTATGTTTCGTGAAAATCGGTTCAGATTTAGATAACTCCGGTTTATAGTTTCTTCCGATTTTAAGTAAGTTTTTAGATATAGGTAAATGGTGCAACAAAGTCCCTGCAAATCTTTTGATTTGCAAAGTTTCCTGAAAATCGGTTCAGATTTAGATATAGCTCCCATATATATTTTCGTCCCATTTTGTGTGAATGCTGCACCAAAGCCCCCTATATCTTTCGATTTTGGTATAGCGTACTGAATTACGTCTGGAATGATGTGTGGAAATACGTCTAGAAATATTGTGGTGGTTACAATACCAAGAATTATTATTTTACAACTACCAGTCACGTCGAACTTCGAATTTTCAAAATTTCTCTTCAAAATTTACACGAAATTCGATATCAAGAAACAAACTTCGATTTCTTCATTTCTCGACTTTCCTAAACGATTTTCTCAAAATGCTCTTTCGTATAAACCTGCACTGCAATTAAACAACGCATGAAAATTTATATGAAAATGGCCCATCGTTCTTAATACATATTCATATTTATTTGAACATTTGACAATTGATTCTACACCGAAAAAATATTATCCTTAATGAAATTTTTTGTCCAATCAATAAAAAACATATTCCTCCCTTGTTATAAAAATATTCCCCATCTGGGCACTTAACTCCACATTTAAACAAACAGACAATTACTTTGAAGAAAGCATATGTTGATGCCTTAATGAAAAGCGTAATTTTTATTAAACATATTTTTCTATGCGTTCGTCCACGGACTCTTAAATTTTTCTAACACCATTCTTCTCGTGGATGATGTTTTCTTTGTGTTGTTTTCTTCCATTTTTTCACATCTCTGTTAAAACTTAACCCAGTTTAGTAACGAGCTGTAAAGGAATAGTTGACAGTATCATCATTCATACAAAGAACGAAAGACTTGAAAGGAGAATATGAAAGCAAGTAAGAACATCTCCCGCACTTTTGTAAAATCAGAATTTGTTGGTTTTTTTGTTGTTTCGTCCTCTGTTGGCTGCTTGGCAGGGAAAAACATACAAAATTAGATTCCATACTGCCGCCAAAGGAATATATACATATATATATATACAAAAGAAAACAAACGGAGCATCTTGCTCACGATCTTAAGATTGTTTAAGTGTAGACGCAGGAAAATGATGAAATGCTTACACACACACAAGAAGCATACGCGCTCTTATATCAAAAAGTGGGGTGTTTTTATATTTTGACAAAGTAAGTTAGTCCTTATTAGAGGAAATGCACAAATCTCATGTGCCAGAAATGCTATTGGGCTAATTTTTCTATTTTTTTTTCTGGTGGTTTGTTTGTTCATCTCCCAGTCTAAAAGAGAGGGTTTCTAACCACCCATATTTTTTTTTAACTCACGTTAAACTACTTGCTAGTATATTAGTTGATATAGCCTTGATGGCCTGGCTATCATAAATTGTAACTAATCAGTTGTACTGGAAAAACTATCAAACAATTCATGAGCAAAAAAATAAATTATATATTATTAAAATTCATGTAAATGGACTTAGAAAGATATTAAATACTGAAAAAGTGTAAAGATTCTCTAGGTAGATCAGAATCTCTTATAAGTGCTATCATATTTTAGCATTCCTATTAACATTTCTAAATTGTTGTTGCCATTATCCAAATGCCACATTTTATTTTGCCAGGAGGGAGTTAGTTGTCACTTTAATTTGTGTGCCATTTTTTCCGGCTTACTGATTCTGTCACAGAAAAACTATTTATCATTTGTAACAAAATTATATTAGAATATTCAAGTTTTTTTGGCTTTTTCTTGCGAATGGTGTTATCTCATATGAGATTTTTGAAACAGCAAAAAATAGGCAATGTGCAAAGTCTTTGGGGTTTGGATAAAATTAATAGTAGAAAATATTACCATGGCAAAGATATTTATCGCTACCCCTAAGGGTCAAATATTAATGATGCATGACACACATACACATCTGGCACCATTTAAATATTTCTGTGCAAAAAACTGAAAATAGTATTTAACTTTATAATAAATAAGAAATATTTTAACCCAGATGTGCCGAGTTTTCTTAAGAATTCTGTATATACTGTTTGTTAAAGAGCATATTGAGGATCTGCAAATATTATCGCTTTGTTGGCCATTATATTCTGCAGAGCCTTAGCTATCAGATTAAAGTGACCTCCCCCATTCTCAATGAATGTCAATGCATGTCAAGGTTTGTAACTTTACACATATACAATAAGAGCTCCGAAATGGCGCAAGTGCTTCGCTCGTTTTCGTGTGGGAGTGAAATACGCTCGAAATCGAGCAGATTACACTCTTGCCGAGTACTATTATATTTTTATTTTTTTTTTTTTTTTTTTTTTGTGATACCGTTGTTTTACTTGATGTTGTTTGTGTACATTGTTTTTTTGTTTTGTGATGTTTGGTTTGCAGTACTGCTGGGAAAGCATGCATCAACAAGCTCGTTCTCTGCGTTCTCTTTATGTAAGTCATTTCATATAAGATTTTTATTTGTACCTCACATGTGTAAACATTTTCAATAAACAAAATAATCAATGTCCTTTTATGTTTTTTGAACATGATCTATCTCCCCACAGCACACAAAAGATCAACATCAAAAAAAAATGTGGTAGTACACACACACACACAAATAACCAAAGAACCAAATTTATTTGTCCACTCGATTTCACTCTTAGAGTGAACTCTTACTCTATTTCGAACATTTTGACTCACACTCTTTTTCTTCAACAAGGAGTAATCGCGAGCACCCCAAAACAATATAAAAGAGTGGAGAGTATACTCCCTAAAAAACTCGTACTCTTTACTTACTCCCACCCGGGAGTATTTTTCACTCGCGAGTAAAATCGAGCAAATCGGAGCTCTGTATATAATTGAATTTTTAAAAGAGAAGAAAATTTGCAAAATTTAGTTGTTGTGGTTTTGTTGTTGCTTTTAGTGATCAAAGAGAAGTCCTTATTTTTGATGGCGGGCATGGTAACTCCTAACTGGAACATTAGAATCTAGAAATTCCAGCGGTTATAGAAAGAGTACATATCTGGCTCTCGTATGATTTAATATTATTGACTTCGATTAAATTCAAAAGCGGACCTTTGATTTTTTTAATTCGCCTATTTTTGCAACACAAAAAAAGGAAAGAAGTTCTTCACTTCATAATTCATACGATAGCTATACACTCCCAGAGAAACGTGTCAAAATTTGGAATGATCGAATTATTAGTTTTTGAGTTATAGTGCCCGCCATTCGTAACAACACTGCTTCAAGAAAAATGCGTTTAAAGTTTGAGAATCACTCTTGCCGTTCGAGAATCACTCTTGAGAATCGCACATGATGCTGACACAAAAACTCTGACACACTAAAATATATTCAAGAGTTCTTGAGATTTTCACTTGAAATTGTGTAGGGACTAAGTTATATTTTTGACACCCCTTAATAAATTTAACGTTAACACAGTAACTTATAAATAAATGATGTACGGCATGTTTTATCCTCGGCATATCTGGGATAAAGAAAAATATGTAGGAAATTGTGCCAAAGAATTTTCGTACGACTCCGAAAACTCGTTTTCACCGATTATCAACTTGCCTCATTTGAATCTCTTAGCCGCAGTTTTTCCCATATGGAATCTAACCCGCCTCTATCAATTCGAGAAGTTGTATCTACTTCTATTCCACTTCGAAGCATTCACCTGAGATTCAGTTTTTTAGCTCTTTTTTAACCGAAATGGATGTAATTTGATACTTTGAGTTCGCATTGGGTAGCTAATCTCCCCACCAAAAATGGTTGGTGTACGTCTTCTTTTTAGGGTAGTCCCCATATAATGGTACGCCCCGTTTTTCGGCATTTTGGGGAGTTTGGGCACGTTTTTCAATTAAATTGGCTATAATTTAGAAATTTGTATTTTCATATCGGTCCACATTTTAAGATATATACCCCTACACTCATTATTCGATTTGGGGAGTTTGGACACGTTTTGGCCGAAATTTGGTACTTTAAGTTCAAATTAGGTAACAAATTTCCGTATCAAAAATTATCGGTATCTGTTTACATTTGCTGGTAGTCCCTTTAAACGCTACACTCTTATTTGATATTTTGAGCCAGTTTTTAAAGTAATTGGCTATAACGCGTTTCTCAAATCTTCTAGCAAAAATTTACCATGTCATCATGATGACGGGTAAAAAAAACATAAATACGTTTTTACTGTTTTCTGTTCGAATTATATGTAACTTAATAACTTTTAGAGGTCCAAAAAATTCCAAATTTTACAAACCCGAAATCATCTTCTAACATAAAGGCTACCGAAAAATGTTTCTGGTACCTAATTTTATAAAGTGCCAACAGTTTGAAAAAGTGATTCCTCATAATGAATGTCTTATTACCGGCTAAGATAAAGGAAATTAGCAATATAGAAATCTGAAATTGAAAAAATAAGGGTCAGAAAATGCGAAATAACCCCTTGACATACAATGTCATATTGTTTATAAAGTGGAGGCATTTACAAAAAAAAGTAAAGAAAAATCAAAAGATGAATTCAGTGGCCCACAATCTGGAGACGCTTAAAGTTTCGTCCCACAATTCGAAAAAAAATAATTACAGTACTATTCGGGTTAATACCCTCTGCCAAATG
This sequence comes from Musca vetustissima, assembly GCF_032173495.1. Lineage (NCBI taxonomy): Eukaryota > Metazoa > Arthropoda > Insecta > Diptera > Muscidae > Musca > Musca vetustissima. The sequence goes on from NW_026874880.1 coordinate 13,215, forward strand.
TCGTGTAAATCAAACAAACATAGGCGCTTCAGTGCACCATTTACATAAAATATCTAAATCTATTTCAAAATTGATTGATATTTGAGAGCTATATCTGAATCTGAACCGATTTTAACAAAAGTTCGCAGACATCTGTCTGGACCTAATTCATTATTCTGTGAAAATTTTGGCTCAATCTGACAAATATTGGGAGTTTGGTGCATCATTCACACAAAATCGGACAAAACTATATATGGCAGCTATATCTAAATCTGAACCGACTTTAATAACACTTCGCAGACATCAATCAGAACCTAATTCAGTACCCTGTGCCAATCGGCCAAAATTTGACATTGGTGCTCCTTTTACATAAAATCGGACGAAACTATATATGGCAGCTATATCTAAATCATGAGCGTGAAGATAAATTGTTGAAAGTTAAATTGTAATGTTATTAACAGAGCTCTGTTAAGCCATTAACAGAGCTCTTTTAAAAGGTTAACAGAATTGAAAAATAATCAAATTTAATAGATTTTACGATTATTTTTATTTAAAATTAATAAAAATAAGTAGGATTAGGACAAAATTACCAAATGTGCTACCCCAATTCAATAAAACATAAAAATTACTGCACATGCAGCTACACTGTAGGTATTTGCAATTAGGCCCACTGTCCGAAAATTTCAAAACCTGGGACTAAGCGAATCCCCGCGATGGAAAGTTCAGTCCATGGGCTTTCAGAATATATATAGTTTATATCCGAAATCAATTTCGGATATAATAAATTTTTTGACTTTTTTTAAAATTGTACAATTTAACCGTAGCTGTGGTAATTGATATGGTCCAACTATTAGGCCCACTGTCCCGAAATTCCAAAACCTGGGACTAAGCGAGTACCCGCGATTGAAAGATCACTCCTTGGGCTTTCAGAAAATATATAGTTTGTATCCGAAATCAATTTCGGATATAATAAATTGTTTGACTTTATTTAAATTGTAAATTTTTTGATATCTGATATGGTCCAACTGTTAGGCCCACTGTCCGAAAATTTCAAAACCTGGGACTAAGCGAATACCCACGATGGAAAGGTTAGTCCATGGACTTTCAGAATATATATAGTTTATATCCGAAATCAATTTCGGATATAATAAATTTTTCGACTTTTTTAAAATTGTACAATTTAACCGTAGCTGTGGTAATTGATATGGTCCAACTATTAGGCCCACTGTCCCGAAATTCCAAAACCTGGGACTAAGCGAGTACCCGCGATTGAAAGATCACTCCTTGGGCTTTCAGAAAATATATAGTTTGTATCCGAAATCAATTTCGGATATAATAAATTGTTTGACTTTATTTAAATTGTAAATTTTTTGATATCTGATATGGTCCAACTGTTAGGCCCACTGTCCGAAAATTTCAAAACCTGGGACTAAGCGAATACCCACGATGGAAAGGTCAGTCCATGGGCTTTCAGAATATATATAGTTTATATCCGAAATCAATTTCGGATATAATAAATTTTTCGACTTTTTTAAAATTGTACAATTTAACCGTAGCTCTGGTAATTGATATGGTCCAACTATTAGGCCCACTGTCCCGAAATTCCAAAACCTGGGACTAAGCGAGTACCCGCGATTGAAAGATCATTCCTTGGGCTTTCAGAAAATATATAGTTTGTATCCGAAATCAATTTCGGATATAATAAATTGTTTGACTTTATTTAAATTGTAAATTTTTTGATATCTGATATGGTCCAACTGTTAGGCCCACTGTCCGAAAATTTCAAAACCTGGGACTAAGCGAATACCCACGATGGAAAGGTCATCTCCTGGTAATTGATATGGTCCAACTATTAGGCCCACTGTCCCGAAATTCCAAAACCTGGGACTAAGCGAGTACCCGCGATTGAAAGATCACTCCTTGAGCTTTCAGAAAATATATAGTTCGTATCCGAAATCAATTTCGGATATAATAAATTGTTTGACTTTATTTAAATTGTAAATTTTCTGGTAATTGATATGGTCCAAGTGTTAGGCCCACTGTCCGAAAATTTCAAAACCTGGGACTAAGCGAATACCCACGATGGAAAGGTTAGTCCATGGACTTTCAGAATATATATAGTTTATATCCGAAATCAATTTCGGATATAATAAATTTTTCGACTTTTTTTAAAATTGTACAATTTAACCGTAGCTCCGGTAATTGATATGGTCCAACTATTAGGCCCACTGTCCCGAAATTCCAAAACCTGGGACTAAGCGAGTACCCGCGATTGAAAGATCACTCCTTGGGCTTTCAGAAAATATATAGTTTGTATCCGAAATCAATTTCGGATATAATAAATTGTTTGACTTTATTTAAATTGTAAATTTTTTGATATCTGATATGGTCCAACTGTTAGGCCCACTGTCCGAAAATTTCAAAACCTGGGACTAAGCGAATACCCACGATGGAAAGGTTAGTCCATGGACTTTCAGAATATATATAGTTTATATCCGAAATCAATTTCGGATATAATAAATTTTTCGACTTTTTTAAAATTGTACAATTTAACCGTAGCTGTGGTAATTGATATGGTCCAACTATTAGGCCCACTGTCCCGAAATTCCAAAACCTGGGACTAAGCGAGTACCCGCGATTGAAAGATCACTCCTTGGGCTTTCAGAAAATATATAGTTTGTATCCGAAATCAATTTCGGATATAATAAATTGTTTGACTTTATTTAAATTGTAAATTTTTTGATATCTGATATGGTCCAACTGTTAGGCCCACTGTCCGAAAATTTCAAAACCTGGGACTAAGCGAATACCCACGATGGAAAGGTCAGTCCATGGGCTTTCAGAATATATATAGTTTATATCCGAAATCAATTTCGGATATAATAAATTTTTCGACTTTTTTTAAAATTGTACAATTTAACCGTAGCTCTGGTAATTGATATGGTCCAACAAATTGTACAATTTAACCGTAGCTCCGGTAATTGATATGGTCCAACTATTAGGCCCACTGTCCCGAAATTCCAAAACCTGGGACTAAGCGAGTACCCGCGATTGAAAGATCACTCCTTGGGCTTTCAGAAAATATATAGTTTGTATCCGAAATCAATTTCGGATATAATAAATTGTTTGACTTTATTTAAATTGTAAATTTTTTGATATCTGATATGGTCCAACTGTTAGGCCCACTGTCCGAAAATTTCAAAACCTGGGACTAAGCGAATACCCACGATGGAAAGGTTAGTCCATGGACTTTCAGAATATATATAGTTTATATCCGAAATCAATTTCGGATATAATAAATTTTTCGACTTTTTTTAAAATTGTACAATTTAACCGTAGCTCTGGTAATTGATATGGTCCAACTATTAGGCCCACTGTCCCGAAATTCCAATTGTTTGACTTTATTTAAATTGTAAATTTTTTGATAGGTCTTGTTAGGGTATTTTGATATGGTCCGATAGAAACTCCATGGGCTTTAGGCCAATTTCACTTTTTTTAAATTTGGCATCTTAACCGTAGCTGTGGTAATTGATATGGTCCAACTATTTCAAAACCTGGGACTAAGCGAGTACCCGCGATTGAAAGATCACTCCTTGGGCTTTCAGAAAATATATAGTTCGTATCCGAAATCAATTTTGGATATAATAATATATATAGTTTATATCCTGTTAGGCCCACTGTCCGAAAATTTCAAAATTTCGGAAAGGTTAGTCCATGGACTTTCAGAATATTTTCATATCCGAAATCAATTTCGGATATAATAAATTTTTCGACTTTTTTAAAATTGTACAATTTAACCGTAGCTGTGGTAATTGATATGGTCCAACTATTAGGCCCACTGTCCCGAAATTCCAAAACCTGGGACTAAGCGAGTACCCGCGATTGAAAGATCACTCCTTGGGCTTTCAGAAAATATATAGTTTGTATCCGAAATCAATTTCGGATATAATAAATTGTTTGACTTTATTTAAATGGTAAACG
>NW_026874881.1:0-173282 GCF_032173495.1 Musca vetustissima
ACGCCTCTTTGGTGGTGGTCCTTTGAAAAAAATATTCTTTAAAAATCCACGCCTCTTTGGTGGTGGTCCTTTGAAAAAATATTCTTTAAAAATCCACGCCTCTTTGGTGGTGGTCCTTTGAAAAAATATTCTTTAAAAATCCACGCCTCTTTGGTGGTGGTCCTTTGAAAAAATATTCTTTAAAAATCCACGCCTCTTTGGTGGTGGTCCTTTGAAAAAATATTCTTTAAAAATCCACGCCTCTTTGGTGGTGGTCCTTTGAAAAAATATTCTTTAAAAATCCACGCCTCTTTGGTGGTGGTCCTTTGAAAAAATATTCTTTAAAAATCCACGCCTCTTTGGTGGTGGTCCTTTGAAAAAATATTCTTTAAAAATCCTTTGAAAAAATATTCTTTAAAAATCCACGCCTCTTTGGTGGTGGTCCTTTGAAAAAATATTCTTTAAAAATCCACGCCTCTTTGGTGGTGGTCCTTTGAAAAAATATTCTTTAAAAATCTTTAAAAATCCACGCCTCTTTGGTGGTGGTGCTTTGAAAAAATATTCTTTAAAAATCCACGCCTCTTTGGTGGTGGTTCTTTGAAAGAGTATCCTTAAAAAAGCAAGCCTTGGTCCTTTGAAAAAATATTCCTTTAAGTAATTTACGGCTTGGTCCTTTAAGACATCCTTTGCATCCCATAACAATTATTTTCCCGAAAAAAGGATTCGGCAAAGCACTCCTCTTTTTACACCAAGTCACATTTGTTAGATCAGCTACAAAAACGCCCATAATAATATCAAATAGACACAATAGACCTGTCACGGCAGTGTTCGGTTAGATGAAATGAAATTTTGCTGTCGCTGTTTGTGATTTTACGACTTGAACGAAGAATATAATTTTACATAGTGCCTTTGTATTTTTGCCAGTTGTTTTCGAAACACACACTCGCATACATAACTACGGTGACGATGCATGTGCTCCACAGCGGCATATCCTGCATAAGCTAGGGTCTTGACGAATAAAAAATAGCAAAACACGTTGTCGCACCGGTTGAATGCGGACATAAACTTACATTTCATGCTGAGCACAAGACGTTGTCTGGTCATAAAATACCTTCCTTTATTGTACACCTTGAAAATTGTACGGAGATGTTTGTTGTTGGGTTTCCTCAGGTTTTTGTTGTGACGCAACTGTCTCTACTGCAGTTGTTGAGTCTGTCTACGATTTCCTCATTTGTCAAATGCGGAACTCAGGTGCAGGCGTTTTCTCTTAATTGCATCAACTAAAGGTTGGATTTTCCAATTGTGTGAAGTTGCAAAAAAAGTAGGGATGCAGGATTTTATTGCCGATGAGGAAAAGGGATGTGTATGGGAATATGGAAGTTGCAGGAGTACCCTAAAAGGGAAAAAAAGGCGTGGATTTTTTAAAGAATATTTTTTAAAGGGTCCACACAAGGCGTGGATTTTTTAAAGAATATTTTTTCAAGGGTCCCCACAAGGCGTGGATTTTTTAAAGAATATTTTTTCAAGGGTCCACACAAGGCGTGGATTTTTTAAAGAATATTTTTTCAAGGGTCCACACAAGGCGTGGATTTTTTAAAGAATATTTTTTCAAGGGTCCACACAAGGCGTGGATTTTTTAAAGAATATTTTTTCAAGGGTCCACACAAGGCGTGGATTTTTTAAAGAATATTTTTTCAAGGGTCCACACAAGGCGTGGATTTTTTAAAGAATATTTTTTCAAGGGTCCACACAAGGCGTGGATTTTTTAAAGAATATTTTTTCAAGGGTCCCCACAAGGCGTGGATTTTTTAAAGAATATTTTTTCAAGGGTCCACACAAGGCGTGGATTTTTTAAAGAATATTTTTTCAAGGGTCCACACAAGGCGTGGATTTTTTAAAGAATATTTTTCAAGGGTCCACACAAGGCGTGGATTTTTTAAAGAATATTTTTTCAAGGGTCCACACAAGGCGTGGATTTTTTAAAGAATATTTTTTCAAGGGTCCACACAAGGCGTGGATTTTTTAAAGAATATTTTTTCAAGGGTCCACACAAGGCGTGGATTTTTTAAAGAATATTTTTTCAAGGGTCCCCACAAGGCGTGGATTTTTTAAAGAATATTTTTTCAAGGGTCCCCACAAGGCGTGGATTTTTTAAAGAATATTTTTTCAAGGGTCCACACAAGGCGTGGATTTTTTAAAGGATTTTCAAGGCCTATCAATGACGTGGAATTTTTAATGAATATTTTTGAGAAGGATTTATACAAGGTCTGGGTTTCTAAGCGTCCAGGGCATTTATCTATCGGTGCCGACCCATTAAAACACACACGAAAAATGTATCTTCAATGTCACGAGAATTTCTTCTTCAGTATATTTTTCCTTTTGACTTGTTGTTGTTGTCGATTTTCTTATGCTAACGATGATTCCACGTGATATACCCAGTAGTTTGGCAATACGAAAACGTTTGAATAAATTTTATTTTATTTCATTCGCTCATTCATTGGCTTGAATATTTACAATGGCATTGAAGTATGTTCCGGGTTGTGCCCATAACATTGAAAGTTTATGAGTGCCGCCGTTGTTGTTGTTGCTGTTGTTCTTCTTCTACAACAATACATTTCATTATGGTTCATTTGGGAAATTGCATTTGCGGATTCAGTTAAAGGAAGCCACGTAGGTCGAAATAATGTGCGGCTGGCTGGTTTGGCATTACTGCCAATGTCAGATGTGCTGTGCGGCTGTTACATGCTGGGTATTATTTTTTGGATAATTTATTTACTCACTCCCAAACAAAAACAACAAAAAATATGAACAAGAAATTCAAAACTCCAAAAAAAACCTTCCGTATTTGTATCCTTGTGATATACTGCTACTGCTGCTCAGCCTTGGCTTATTTTTCCGTTTTTATTATAATTTTTCTATATTTACTTAACTTTCCCAAGGCCAACCAACCAAAAAATCCTCCAAGAGAAGAAGAAGACAAAATAAACTCTATAATGTTATAAATAGTTGAGGTTCCTGTTCTAGTCTAGCTGCGGTTGAGTGTGTGTGTGTGAGTCCCGGAAATACCATTTATTGTTATTGTCTGCCTTGGCAAAAATATTTTTTTCTGTTTGGGGAAGGTGTGCAAGGATACATTTGTGGCCTTTTTTGTCTAGAGATCGTTGAAGATGTATGTGTGTGTGTGTCTCTGAATGTACTCTTGTTTGGCAATGCCATCATAGTGTTTGTCTAGACATATGATGGTGAATAATTACAGATGCCGGGTCCTTCCTTTAAGTGATTCACACAAAAAACCCATCATCATCATCTGGGGCATCATAAATTTGTATACGGAAATACTTTGAAGTTCGCAATGTTATGGCGCGGCGGCAGTTATGGTGGTAAATTTATGTTGGAGATGGTAAATGTGTGTGTGCGTGTTCATGTATTATCACGTAGCATTAAGAGGTTGGATTTTATTTTGTACAACTCAATTATTGAAGGAGATAAATGTGGTTGGCTGGTATTTTTATTTAAGGACCATTTTGTGTGTCTTAATTGTCAATATAAAAAATAGTATGTGAATTTATTAGGTTTAAGAGGATGTTCAAAATATTTTTAAATATGAAGACAATAGGAGGAAATTTAATTAATTCCGACTTTATATTAATGTTGGATTTTTTACATCAAAAGTAAATTTTTTTATTTAATAATTAAAAAGTCGGGCGGTGCCAACTATATGATAACCTTCACCACTTTACATACAGGGGATGCTAATATGTTACAATATCCTATAGATAGAACAGACATAGCATCTTTGGAGGACCATTGAAATGGAATCGGATGAAATCAAATTTGTGGTCTACATAGGCATTTGAACCAATAAGAAAACCATAGAATATAACCATTTGGGTTGTAAAATGCGCCAGGACTATCAACATACAGTTAGAATAATAAGTTTTGCAATGAAAGGGAAAGCCAGGAGAATAACCTACGTACCCACCATTATGCGACCCGTTTCGCCGTTGGTTAAGCGGCTCATCAGGCATATTGGGCTATGTGGCTTTACAAAGGTCGTACGTTGATAACTTGTATTTATTCCACCCTGATGCGAAACTTGCATATGCGAATTAAATTCAAATTTGTCAAAGTTTGACATTTGTCTTCATTCTATTTATTTAGTTAACATTGATCGGTTATTTAATTCGCTTCAAATTTAATTTACAAGTTTATAAAATATTGATCCTTTTGTTGATGAAGTACCAGAAGGAGAGGGATGGTGGGACTCTCCTTCGGACTAGATCTAGGATTGGTAAAGGTAATAGGTTGTGCCAATTTTGATTCAAATCGGATATTCCATTTGCCTGATACAAATTGAACCGACATTCCCCATGTACGAGCTTAAACTAAGTTTGGAAGAAATATTATTAAGTGCAAAGTTTGGATGAAATCGGTTACTTCAAGAGTTACCGTACGCACCAGTCAATCAGACAGACGACAGACATACGGATATTTATTAATCGATTCCAATTTGTCTGAAAAGGATTTTTTCAAAAAAAAAAAAAAAAAAAAAACAGTGAGCGGAGCAGTATAGTCGGACGGGCCGACCATACGAAACCCTACACAACTTCCACGGAACTCTAACTTTCTGCGGATGTTTATTTTGAGCCTGGGCAATATTTCGGGATATTTGCACCCTCTTGCCCGATTAGAGGTCAACAGCACCTCTACCTTACACTGACATATGTTTCGAATATTAATAATATTCAGTACATCCCTTCTAATTACTTGTCCAGATTCCCTTCACCGATCGACTTGAAAAAAAAACACACACAAAAAAATTAAGTCTTCGGTCCACTACATCCCAAAATGTTTATCTGATCATCGCCGAAAATACTAGGCGTTGTTCTTGACCACAACTGGAAAATTTCAGAGCGACCAGCTCCATATTTCCGCCCTCTAGTGTGGTAATGGGTTACTAAATAATATCTCAGTACGTAAGCACCTGTACCACACCCACATCTAAGTAGGTCCGACCATACAATTGGTATCAATTTAAAGGTCAACCACTTCTCTAGGATATACAATCAACTTCTCGGGTCTAAGTCCTTCAGGGGCTAATATATAGGCAATAGAATACAAAATTTGTAATTTTTCACACAAAAGTCGGGGTCCATTTGACCCGCTAAATATTGACCGATCCTTATCCAAACAGGCATGCTTATTCTTTGGCCCGATCCCCTTCTCCATGCAAAATTCGATGTTCGCGCCATATTTGCGGCCTCTGGAGCGACCAGAAAAACCGACAAAAATTTAGTATTTGGTCCATTTCATCCCCTAAATATTAACTGATCTTTACCAAAAACAATAGGGGTCTTCATTGGCCAGAACCCATCCTACATGCAAAATTTCGTGAAGATTGGTCCATAACTGTGGCCTGTATCGTTTTTACAAATTATAATGGACAGACGGACGGACGGACACACATGTCTAGATCGACTCAGCTAGTCGAGATATGACGATCGGTATACTTAAAGGTTGGTCTAGGACCAACATTTCGCGGCGTTACAAACTCTTGGCGCTGCACAAAGCTATAATACCCTGACAACATAGTTGTGTAGGGTATAAATATGTCAGTGTAAGGAAGAGGTGATGTTGACCTCTAATAGGTCAAGAGGGTGCAACTATCAGGAAATATTACGCAGGCTCGGAATAGAAATCCGCACAAAGATAGAGTTCTGTGGTAGTTGTGTAGGGTATCGTATGGTCGGCCGCGTCCGACTATACTGCTCCGCTCACGTCTAAAAAATATTTCCTGAAGGAAATTCAGGGTTCCTGGAGTGTATAAAACATGAAATGAAAACAGATAATGTTCGATGGAGATACATCGATACAAATATATTTTACAGAGCCAGCATTTAAAGGTTTAATATTTTGTAGGTAAACATTAGCAGACTAGTCCCCGTATAAAGCTCCGACCTAAACATGTCACAATTGAGACTCGAACACCATGGAATTTTGGACATTCAGATATTGGTTGTCGAACACTGAATTTTGTCTAAAAGCTCTATGTAATATTGTCTTTATTGAAGAATATCATAAACATTTGCGGAAAACTTCTACCGTAAGGAAATCATCTTCAGATTAATTCAAATATTTTCTGTTGATGTATCTGCAAATTGAGACAATTTTTATTTTTTTCTGAATTTTGGAACCTGTGTTAATTCTGATGTCTAACATTTCCTGTAATAAGTATGCAAAGTATAACCGCTACAAATGCAATTTCCCCTATATAAATATTATTGGTGCATACAATTTTGCAATAAATTGAACATCGATATTATAATTCACTTTTACGATCTCATCCCCATACCCATCCACATCAGCATCATCGTCATCATCATCATCATTGATATGTCAACACTTCGCTCGAAAGATGGGACTATCCCATCTCATCAATTTGCTGTTCAGCTTGACATTGACTGAATGGAAAATGCAATGCAGTGCAATTGTGCATGGAGATGGCAAAGAAACGCTCAGTAAAATCAGCCAACTAAAACTGTATTTTGGTGATGCTGGAGCGAAACTATACAACTGCTGATGTTGTTCAAAATTTAACATTCATTTATCTTAAATTTTCAAGGGCGTAGCTAAAAATATTTCTCAATAGGGAGGGAAAAAAGGTCAGTCAAAAAAGGCAATGCGTTCTAAAAAATGACTCAATTTTTCCCAAATTTTAAATTAAATCTGAGAGGCGTAAATGTTTTTTACATATACCAGTTTTTCATATACTCATTGAGTCCTTCCCCCCGCCACTGCCCGACAATTTTCTTTGTTATTCGATAAACATGAACTGTAAAAATGATGTTGACGATAATCACGTTGACGAGTGATGATGATGATGAGAGCCAAAAAAGAAAAACAACAATAGCAGCAGCACCAAGAAATCAATTCCAAGTCAATGTTTTGTTTGGCGTTCAATTCTTGGCTTTTGATGTATTAGTCACCGTAAATTTTAGTAGTGGCACAACGACATCGACAACCATGTCTTTTGGTCGTGGTTCCGCACAAAATGAACTGAATCGAATCGCTTGTGATTGCAGCCAGGGCTGATGTCTGTCTGTATGTCTGTCATCAGTTACAGTTACATGAATGACACGCCATAAAGAAAGTAATGAAGAAAGCAAATTTTGGGCATGAATGAAAAATGGGTTGTCATTTGACAAATTTCATTGTTTGTTCAGCGAAACACAAAATGGTGTTGCAGCAATGCAGGTTAATGCTGTTGCTGCTGCTACTGAAGAGGAAATCAATTTTGAAGACGTGATTTGTTTGTTCCTGTGGTATTAACATCAATGAATGAATATGTGATTTTAAAGAATAATCTTAACAGATAGATAATTAATTGAACTAAGAATACATTTTTTTGCATGAGGTCTATTTCACAGATAAGGAGAGATACTTTTTTATTAACAGTAGGATCAATAAAGAGTTTTCCGCTTACAGAGGAACGACAGATGGCCTTGAATGAGTTCTTCTATACTGCAGAAGAGTTTGAAGAGGTCTTCGTGAAGTCGTTTCCTTAGTGAAGCTCTTTTATCTGTAGATTATCTTCATGATGATATTTTTAAGGGACACTTATATATAGATGACTTCGGAATAATTTGTTTAATACCATTCTTGAGGACGTATAGAGCAGATGGAAAAATCGACACGAAGTCTTTGACTTCAAAAACAGAAGACATTCTTTATATACACGCAGAAAAATATATGTTAGAAATATGTTTGCATCCAAACATATTTATGTTTGGGACTGGTTGCAAACAATCATATGTTTGGATGCAAACATATTATGTTTGGATCGAAACATATATTTGTTTGCAACATTTTGTAACATATCTTTATTTTATATGTTTGGGTACTAACATATGTTTTATGTTAGAACATATTTTTTTAGTTTGAGAGAGGATTTTTTCAAAGAGCGTAACAACAGTGCTCTCGATGTTTTTTATAATAAAAGGCTGTGTGTATGGTGCATTTATGAGATGCTGAAGGGGCGAGGGGAGGGTGAATGAGTTAGTTGTACTTTGGTGGTCTGTATGCGGGCAAACGCTTGTGTTTAGATCTTTGTTGTTGCTGCTGCGAGGGGACGCGGCCGAAGAAACGCATGTGTACTGTACATTGTTGTTGTGACGATTTGTTTCACAAGCATGGCCGTTTTTGCATGACGATGGAAACAAATCGTCACAGCAACGAAGCACATAACACATGCGTTTCTTCGGCCGCGTCCCCCTCACCCACACACGTACCTACGAGTCAAGTTTTTTTGTTCTTGTTGTTTGTTTTATTCTTCAGATTCTTTAGTTGCGGTTGACATAGAGCTCTCATTCAGTTTGTCATGGTCGGAGCGCGAATAAGTACTCTCATGCGTAGAGAAAAATAAGTGTTAATGAAACGTGTTTATAAAGTGTTAAATAAAGTGAAAATATAAAAAAATAAATAATAAAAAATTAATAATATAAATAATAAAAAAAATTTTAAGTGTGTGTATGATATGTAAGCGTCCGAAGAAACGCGTGTGTTCTGTGCTTTCTTATTGCACCGACTTTTTTCCATTGCCATGCAAAAATGGAAACAACAACAAAAACTAAAATACATTGCCTGTCCTCTAGTAAGTGTGCGTGAGAGGACGCGACCGAAGAAACGCATGTGTTATGTGGTTTGTTTCCATCGTGATGCAAAAAAAGGGCCTGCTTGTGAAACAAACACACATGCGTTTCTTCGGCCGCGTCCCCTCACGTACACACATACCTACGAGCCAGTTTTTTTTGGTTCATTTTACTTGTTTTATTCTTCAGTTTCTTTAGCAAATTTCACGATCTATCAGCTGAGCTAATGCATCCACCTTGTAATTGAGCAATGGACGCCACTCTCAAGACGACAGGCAATGTATTTTAGTTGTTCTTGGACCATTTTTAACAAGCAGCCTTTTTTTGCATGGCAATGGAAAAAAATCGGTGCAATAACAAAGCCAGAACGCATGCGTTTCTTCGGACGCTTACATATCATACACACACCTGCTACTCAATTTTTTTTGTTCTACAGCTGCCTTAGAAAATGAAATATTTACTTATTATTTAATTTATTTCATTGTTTGTGTGTATATGTACGCTGCCTTAGAAACGAGGATGTATTGGCCCAGCTTATTGATCGTGAAATGTACTAAAGAAGCTAAGAATAGAACAAGCAAAAAGAACCAACAAACGCATGTGTTCTGTGCTTTGTTGTTGTGACGATTTGTTTCCCAAGCCTTATGCCTTAAAATTTTACTTTAAACATGTTATTACAAAAATCCCCCCTGTTATGGTTCTTCATTTTTTTACAAGATCCACGCCATAAGATTGTCTTTGAATTTTTTTATACAAACTCACGCCATGAAATGACCCTTGAAAAGAAAAATTATAAAAATGGCTCTTAAAACAATTAATATAAAAATCAACCCCTTTAAATGGTCTTTAAAAAAAGCGCAAGATTTTGTCTCAATCGGACAAATATTGGCAGTTTTGTGCACCATTTACCAAAAATCGGACGAAACTATATATGGGAGTTATAAAAATCTGAATCGATTTCCACAAAACTTCATATACATCAATACGGACCTATTTTAATACGCTGTGCAGTATTTTTTTTATCAATCGGACGATCTTTGGGAGTTTGGTGCACGATTTACATAAAATTGGACGAAACTATATATGGGAACTATATCTAAATCTGAACCGATTTTAATAAAACTTCACGAACATCAAACTGGACTTAATTATGTACGCTGTGCAAAATTTTGTTTGAATCGGGCAAATATTGGGAGTTTGGTGCATCATTTGCCAAAAATCGGACGAAACCATATATCTAAATCTAAATCCGAACCGATTTCCCCAAAACTTCGTATACATCAATATGGATCTAGTTCAGTGCGCTGTGCAAAAATTTGTTCCACTCCGACAAATATTGGGAGTTTGGTGCATCATTTACATAAAATCGGGCGAAAATATATAAGGGAGCTATATCAAAATCTGAACCGATTTTCAAGAAATTTTACAGACATCACTCTAGACTCAATCCAATACGTTATTGCATACCATTTACTCAAAATCGGACAAAACTATATATGGGAGCTATATCTAAATCTGAACCGATTTTTACGAAATTTAGCACACACCGTTCTAGGCTTAATTCAGTACTTTATGCCAAATTTCGTGCAAATCGAAGGATATATAGGGACTTTGGTACACCCGTTACATAAAATCGGACGAATTTATATATGCGAGCTATATCTAAATCTACCGATTTTCACGAAACTAAGCACACGTCATTCTAGACTTGATTCAGTACGCAATGCCAAATTTGGTGCAAATGGAAGGATATATAGGGACTTTGGTGCACTATTTACATAAAATCGGACTAAATTATATATCCGAGCTATATCTACATATGAACCGATTTTTACGAACTTTAACACACATCGTTCTAGACTTAATTCAGTACGCTATGCCAAATTTCGTGCAAATCGAAGGATATATAGGAACTTTGGTGCACCCGTTACCGAAAATCGGACGAAAATATTTATGGGAGCTATATCTAAATCTGAACCGATTTTTACGAAATTTAGCACGCACCGCTCTAAACTTAATTCAGTACTTTATGCAAAATTTCGTGCAAATCGAAGGATTTACAAGGAAAATATATATGGGAGTTATATCTAAATCTGAACTGATTTCAATAGGGATTGTCCAAATAAATGAGCTGTTCCAAATTTCATCCAATTCGAATAAAAAATGCGATCTGTACTTTGTTTACATGGACAGTGATTCTATTCATATTCTCAAAAGGAACCATGTGTCTACCTCGTGTCCTTTTGCCTGTTAGAAACATATGGACAAAGACATAATACCTATTTTGGTCGTTAAAAATGTTGTATAGCAATTCAGTCCTGTTTTGGTCCTACGTTTTGGTTTTGGTCCTTATAATATATCCTTTAAAAAATTCACGCCTGTCTGTATTCCTCCTTAGGTACTTAAAAATGTTCCGTTAGGTTATCCGCGCTTTTCGTCCTTAAAAATCATTTAAATAATCCACGCATGTTCTAGTCAATAAATAATATTCATTAAAAATTTGCGCCTATGTTGAACTTTTTATAAAACTATTTATGTTCATAGGCGCTAAATCCAAGACTTGTATATATCCTTAAACAAATATGTTTATACCTTACACAACTATGTTGTCAGGGTATTATGGCTTTGTGCAGCCCCAAAAGTTTGTAACGCCGCGAAATATTGGTCCTGGACCCACCTTTAAGTATATCGATCGTCATATCTCGACTAGCTGAGTCGATATAGACATGTGTGTGATGGGCCACAGTTATGGACCAATCTTCACGAAATTTCGCATGTAGGATGGGTTCTGGCTAATGAAGACCCTTATTGTTTTTGGAAAAGATCGATTAATATTTAGGGGATGAAATGGGCCAAAAACTTTATTTTTGTCGGTTTTTCTGGTCGCTCCAGAGGCCGCAATTATGGCCCAAACACCGCGAATTTTTGCATTGAGAAGGGGATAGGGCCAAAGAATAAGAAGACCTGTTTTGAAAAAGATCGGTCAGTATTTAGCGGGTCAAATGGACCCTAACTTTTGTGTGAAAAATTACAAAATTTGTATTGTATGGCGTATATATTTACCACTGAAGGACATAGACCAGAGAAGTTGATGTTATATCCAAAAGGAGTGGTTGACCTTTATATTGATACCAATTATATTGTCGTAGGTACTCGGATACGGGAGTTACACTTAAATATTTACAGGTGCTTACATATTCATATATTATTTAGTAACCTATTACCATACTGGGGTGCGGAAATATAGCGCTGATTGCTTTGAAATGTTCCATGAGGTTCCAGTTATGGTCAAGGCTAATGCCTAAAATGTTATGTGATGATCAGAAAATATTTTTCGGATGAAGTGGACCGAAAACTTATTTATTTGTACTTTTCGAGTCGAAAGCCGAACATCGGGAAAATTCTTAATTTATGGCATAACCTTTATTGTTCACGTTATCTTAAACTACAAAATATGCTTAGACCATAAAACTGCAAATGTTTACAATTTCACAAAATGTATTTTCCACTAATTTGATGCCGCACACAAACTTTCATAACGGACAAAATAACAATAATAATATGCCATCATATGTTTCTTTATTTAATTTTATACATTTTTGGTCCCAAGTTAATAACGATTATATGGTATAACACCGCACACATGTGCACACACACATACATACTAACAAACAAAAACCCATTCACTGAAAAATAACCTTCAAAAAGGGATAACTCGTAAACCCCTGAATACCTACAATAAACATAACGACCACGACCATCACCCCACCAACAACAATGACAACAAAATCAACAATCAACTAAAACACACTACCAACAAATGGGAACCACTTAAAGTTACGGCCGCATACCATGGCCACAGCCATAGTCGTCCACCAACACCACACATTCGAGGACATACACACACACTCGTATAGACACTCACACACTTCCAAAAACGCAAACATGCAACAAATTAACACTACATCAGACTTTTCGAAACGCCACAAATCTCTTTGGACATTTTTATTTTTAATGCCACTTAATTATGTTCTTGTCTCTTTCACTGCCGGTTTCGCCGGCGTTATTTGTTTGTTTGTATGGCGGTGTGTGTGTGAGTGTAGCTGTGTTTATTTTTTCTTTCCATCCTGACGGTGTTTTGCGTCATTCGTAAGTGTTGGCTGGTATGTCATACACGCAACATATGTTACCCGTACAGCATAATGCAGACCATAAGACCGTTAGTAGTGAGTGACAAACAAACAATCACACGTATGCATCTACACACACGTATATGAGCGCCAAAACAATGAGAACATTTGGTGGAAGAAGTACGGATTTTAATCCAAAAGGAAAAACGGAACACTTTGCGAAATTCTATTCTGAAGAATGAGATGCGTGTGCCAAAGTGTACAGTGCTTAGCTGAGGATGTCTGGTGGCGTATGATGAATTTGGCTAAAGAATTCTGGATTGTAATTGTTACAGTTACTTCGTTAGTACCACATACTATCTGGAGGATATTAATAAATCCACGCCTGTTTTGGTCCTTGAAAAACTAATCTTTAAAAAATCCACGCCAGTTTTGGCCCTTGAAAAACTAATCTTTAAAAAATCCACGCCAGTTTTGGTCCTTGAAAAACTAATCTTTAAAAAATCCACGCCAGTTTTGGTCCTTGAAAAACTAATCTTTAAAAAATCCACGCCAGTTTTGGTCCTTGAAAAACTAATCTTTAAAAAATCCACGCCAGTTTTGGTCCTTGAAAAACTAATCTTTAAAAAATCCACGCCAGTTTTGGTCCTTGAAAAACTAATCTTTAAAAAATCCACGCCTGTTTTGGTCCTTGAAAAACTATTCTTTAAAAAATCCACGCCTGTTTTGGTCCTTGAAAAACTATTCTTTAAAAAATCCACGCCTGTTTTGGTCCTTGAAAAACTAATCTTTAAAAAATCCTCGCCTGTTTTGGTCCTTGAAAAACTAATCTTTAAAAAATCCACGCCTGTTTTGGTCCTTGAAAAACTAATCTTTAAAAAATCCACGCCTGTTTTGGTCCTTGAAAAACTAATCTTTAAAAAATCCACGCCTGTTTTGGTCCTTGAAAAACTAATCTTTAATAAATCCACGCCTGTTTTGGTCCTTGAAAAACTAATCTTTAATAAATCCACGCCTGTTTTGGTCCTTGAAAAACTAATCTTTAATAAATCCACGCCTGTTTTGGTCCTTGAAAAACTAATCTTTAATAAATCCACGCCTGTTTTGGTCCTTGAAAAGCTAATCTTTAATTAATCCACGCCTGTTTTGGTCCTTGAAAACATAAAAAATTCCGTAAAATGGCAACAATTATGGTCGGGATTGTTAGTCAACCGTTTGGCGACGTTTGCCTTTGTCTCAAAATGTAAAGCGGCTTAAATTTATTAAGTCAACAGTGTTAACTGTATTTGAGGGTCGCCATTTGCGAGAAGAAATATATGATGTGCTGGATGTTAATGTCAGACATGTGAGATGTGTGTTATGAAACGTTTTCCCCCCCTCCAACTACTCATTGTCCTTTTTTAGTCCTTAGCACAAAATGCTGATCACTTCGTGGAGATAAGAGGGGTCACAATGTTAACAGCCAAAGAATAAAGAATACCATAACAGAGAAAATGAAGAAAAAAGGTCTTCGAAAAAATTTAGTTTTCAAAAAGATTTCAATTTCACACTCCCACGTGGCGGCGAGGTCGGCCAGTAGTAAACCAAAATCCAAGATGTGAGCAGAATTTATGTTCTGCCACAAAGAACTTTTTGCCATTGAAGGTAATTTCATTGTGAAAAACCACATAAGGTGGTTTGAAATCTTTTTCGCAACGAGCGAAGGAATCTTTTTGGCCAACCTTGTGGCAAAGCATCGAATGAAAACTGAGATTTCCTTTTTTCTTTTCAATTTTCCTTTAAATGTTTTGAAAAACTGTGTCCCCAATGACATAAACTGATGGCCTCTGTACAATTTATGAAAACTTACAACAAAATGTAATGGCTGTGTACACATTGCGGAATGGTGTTTACGTGTGTGCTTGTGTTTCATTGTAGTGGTGTATGAGCGATAAAATCATTTCATTTTAGGCTTAATAAAGGAATGAAAAACAGAAGGTGAAAATGTGAATTGTCAAGAAGGTAAGTGCACATTTCAAATTGAATAATGGTCGTGTTGATTGAATTGGATAAGAAATGAAAAATGTAATGTATGTAAAAAGGATAATTGAAAAAGGGGTAAGAGGAGGGAGGACTTATAATGTATAAAAATATATAAGATTAAACTGAAGGTTGAATAAAATGCGAAGCAGAAAATTGACAATTTTTATATCGCAATAAAAGTATTCATATAAAAGTTCATTAAAAACCAATATCTAGGTTTACTCTTTGCATAAACAATTTTTAAAAATCCATCGGAAAATATTCTACAGAAAATATTCACTTTTCTGTTTTAAAAATCACCGCTCTTGACGGTGACTGAAAAATATTCTTTAAAAAATTAAAAATCTGTTAAATTCGACCGGTCCGATCTTTTTATGACATCTACCATGTGGTGTGGATTTAAAATTTCTTGATGGACCTGGAAAACTTTTCTGGAAACACATTTTTAAATATCAAACACACTGAAAATGGAGAGTTACCTATATTAAACGTTTTTTTCATAAATGTTTTACACATTTCTAGAATTAGAATTTGCAAACTACAACTGCTTATGTAAGAAAATACAGCTAAACCCGATAAAATACCGAAAATTGGTCCTATTTTTTATAAAAGCTATATATAAGAAAACATGGACATATACCAGAAAATTCCTGCATAGGTGGTTTTATCCCCCAAGAACCCAAAAACTTTCAAAATAATGAACATGTTTTTACCTTCTTACAACTTCAAAGCAGGTCAAATAAAAAACCTTTAAATACTCAAAATGGGGCGCGACATTTTTATGGAGACTATATAAAAATATGTACATATATCGATCGTTTTCATCCCAACCAAACCTACGAATGCAAGTTACATCCATTTCGGTCTTGTAAGGGTCCCTGAAAAAAAAAACATGAAAAGATTTCAAAAAAAAAAAAAATCTTTAAAATATGTAGGCCTTGTAGATGTGTCAGAAAAAAATATTCCTAGAAAAATACACGCAATGTACATGCATGATAAACTATTTTTTGACAAGTAAAAACATCGATAACGATCCCGCACTTTGTAATTTGGCATTCGGAGGTTGAAAAGCACATATGTAAATACATTACTCTCAAGTAAGGAAGAGGATTTTCCTCTCCGAATGCCACATTAGAGTGGAAAAATGAGGTTAAATTTTCAAAATACCGAATATGAGGCGGGACTTTTATGAGGGAGATATGTCAAGGCATGGACCTACATTGACCATTTCCTGCACAGATGCATGTCAGCCTCTGAAAACATACCATATAAAAAGACAACCTTTTTATACCCTTCACCACACTGTGGTACAGGGTATTATATCTTTGTGCATCATTTGTTACAGGCAAAAGGAATCGAGATAGACCCTTTTGAGAATATGCATAGAATCACTTTCTGAGTCGATTTACTCATGTCCGTCCATCCAAGTATTTTTGTTAACAAAGTACAGGTCGCATTTGTGGTCCGATTTAGATGAAATTTAGCACAGTTCACTTATTTGTCCCAAGGACAAACCCTATTGAAACTGGGAAAAATCGGTTCAGATTAAGATATAGCTCCCATATGTAGTTTCGTCCGATTTTTAGTGAATGATGCACCAAACTCCTAATATTTGTCTGATTGAGACAAAATTTTGCACAGAGTACTGAATTAGGTCCAGACTGATATCTGCGAAATTTTGTTAAAATCGGTTCAGATTTAAACATAGCTGCCATATACAATTTCGTCCGATTTTTTGTGAATAATGCACTAAACTCCCAATATCTCTCCGTTTGCGACAATATTCTGAACATAGTACTGAATTATGTTCGGACTGATGTGTGATAAGGTGTTTGAAATCGGCTCAGATATAGCTCACATATATAGATATAGCTCACATATATAGTTTCTACCAATTTTTTATGAATGATGCACCAAACTCCCAATAGTTGTACGATTGTGACAAAGTTTTGCACAACGTACTGAATTATGTTCGGGCTGATGTCTGCGAAGTTTTGTTGAAATCGGCTCAGATTTAAATATAGATCAAATATATAGTTTCTACCGATTTTTTGTGAATGATACACCAAACTCCCAATTTTTGTCTGATTGCAATTGATGAAAAATGATGTGTGATCAGGTGTGTTGAAATCGTTCCAGATTTTGGTATAGGTCTTATATATATTTTCGTTCGATTTTATGTAAATGTTGCACCGAATGGCCTATGTTTGTTCGATTTACACGAAATTTGCAGAGGGTATTAAATTGAGTGATAGAGTGATATCAAAAAACAATTGGTGTATGCAACGTTTGCTCAATTAGGTCCATGTGTTTATATATATCCCACATACATAATTTTACTCGATTTTATGCAAATGGTACACCAAATGTGATGTATATGGAGTTTTTTTTTTTAATTGGTTCAAATATCTATCTAGATAGCAAATGTAATTTCGCCCGATTCCATCTCAATGCTCCTCCAAGGATTTTATGTCTATGTCTATCAACAGGATTTTGTAGATATTAACATCTATTGTATGCATGGTGTATGGTGAAGGTCAGCCAGTCCGACTTTTGAACTTTCCTTACTGGTTGTTCTTCAAAAAATTCAAATTTTTTTTCATAAAAAATTCACGAATATTCTTAAAAAAATTATTCGCCTCAGTACCGGTCCTTAAAATGTTTCCTTTAATTAAAACTACGCCTTGTATTGGTCATTGAAAAAATATTCTTTAATAAATTCAGGCCATTTATAAAAATTTTAAATTCCTTGCTTTGTTATTGTTTCTTGATTTTTTTAAAGCCCACATCTTCTTAAGTCCATTTTAGAAATTATCCTGGACTACTTCAAAATATTGTTAAAAAAAAGTACCTTTATTGGACTAAAGACCCTTGAAAAGATCTTCCTTGGGATGGGTCCATAAAAAAATATTTTTAGGAATGCTAAAATTGGCCTAATTGTCCTTAAAAATCCTTTGTGAGCCCTCGCTTATTTGCCTAAACGCCCTTAAAATATTCTTTTGAGAGTTGGCTTATTATAAAAGGCTTATTATTAGTTGACTTATATATTTGGGTTATTATAAAAGTCCGTAAAAATATATTCATTCATTCATATTCAATCTGCTATAATTAAACACGCTTATTGGTAAAGATCCTTGAAAAATATTTTTTGGTCTATAAAAATATTATTTAAGGAGCCAAGCATTTTGGTCTAAAGGTACTTGAAAAAATATTATTTTAGTAAGCCACGTTTACTGACAAGACCTTTAAAATCTTCTTTAAAAAAGTCCACACATATTGGCCTACTGATCCTTGAAAAAATCTTCCTCAAGCTAATTGCTATACGTATACTTAATTTTTTTAATTCTTGCTTGCAGGTCTTTGAAAAATCCACGCTAAAATTCGGGTTTTGTTTTTAAAAACACATTTCTTGGCCTACAGGTCTTCGAGAAAATCCACTCTAAAAATCAGGGTTTGTTATTAAAAATCAATATCTTCAATAAACTCAATAAAATAAAAATTTGGTGACATTAGGGTTTGGTTGATTTGAAACTCGGAGTATTGACCGATCATCATCTAAACAGCCGTTCTAAGTATTTGGTCCGATCTCCTTCTCCGTGTAAAATATGTGACGTTCTGCATAAAATAATGCCTTTAGAGCGACTAGAAAAATCTGACAAAAATAAAGTTTTCGGTTCATACCACCCCTAAATATCATCTCAACATAAAAGAAAATTATAAGCGTCGTCTCTGACCATAACTGGAACTTCATGTCAAACTTTAAAGCGCAACATTTCCGCCCTCCTCCGCAGAGCAGTATAGTCGGATGGGGCCGACAATATTTAGGTTTTTTGATCCACAGATTATTGGCAGGTAATTATCAGAATAGACTATGTAATGAGTTGGTCAGATCTCTTACCATAAACCGTGACCTCTAGATTAACATGAAATTTTGCACAACGTATAAAATTGAGACTTGAATGACGTTATTGGGTTTTGGTGAAATCGGTGCAGATGCAGCCATAGCTTACATGTGTATTTCGAACGGGTGTCTGATTGAGATTAAATTGTTAACAGCGTGGCGTACCGAATAACGTGTATCAATTCTGCTATAAATCGTTTTCCATAAATTTGTCCCATATTACGCAGACGACTTTAAATCTGCCCGAATGAAATTAAATTTATCATAGGTTGCAGAAAGACATGAGTATGTCCCTTCGAGGGAACATTGACATATAATTGTAAGGATACATATGTACAATATACCCAAGTGTTAAGGGTATCATATAGTCGGCCCAGTCCGACTTTACTACTTTCCTTACTGGTTTAAATACACGTATGTCCACGAAAAATTAATTTAAAACCAGTAAGGAAAGCAGAAAAGTCGGACTGGGCCGACTATATGATACCCTTCACCACTTTGGGTATATTGTACATATGTATCCCCTCTAAGGAACATACGCAAGTCTTTTCAACCTATGATAAAATTAATTTCATTCGTGGAGATTTAAAGTCGACTTCGTACCATGGGACAAATTTATGTTAAAATTTTAATTTCATTCAGACATACATTCGAAATACATATGGAAGCTATGAAAGCATCTACATCAATTTCAACAAAACGCAATAACGTTATTCAAGTCGGACAAACATTAGAAGGTTGGTGCACAATTTATGTAAAATCGTACGAATATATATGTATATGTGGGAGCTATATCGAAACCAGAACCGATTTTCCCGAAACTTAGCACATATATTTCCAGACTTAATTCAGTACGCTGTGCCAAATTTCATGCAAATCGAAAGGTATATAGGAACTTTGGTGCACCATTTACCTTAAATCGGACGAAACTATATATGTGAGCTATATCTAAATCTAAACCGATTTTCTCGAAACTTGGCACACATCATTCTGGACCTAATTCAGTACTCTATGCCAAATTTCATGCAAATCAAATTATATGTAGGGACTTTGGTGATGCATTTACCTTAAATCGGACGAAAATATATATGGGAGCTATATCAAAATCTGAACCGATTTTCTCGAAATTTGGCACACATCATTCTGGACCTAATTCAGTACACAATGCCAAATTTCGTGCAAATCGAATGATATATAGGGACTTTGGTGCACCATTTACCTTAAATCGGACGAACCTATATATGGGAGCTATATCTAAATCTGAACCGATTTTCCCGAAACTTGGCACACATCGTTCTGCACCTAATTTAGTACCCTATGCCAAATTTCGTGCCATTCCAAAGATTAATAGGGACTTTGGTGCCCCATTTACCATAAATCGGACGAAAATATATATGGGAGCTATATCAAAATCTGAACCGATTTTCTCGAAACTTGGCACACATCGTTCTGCACCTAATTCAGTACTCTAGAGGGACTTTGGTGCCACATTTACCTTAAATCGGACGAAAATATACATGGGAGCTATATCTAAATGTGAACCGATTTTTCCCAATTTCAATAGGGTTCGTCCTTTGGCCAAATAAGTGACTTGTGCCAAATTTCATCCAAATCGGATTAAAAATGCGACCTGTACTTTGTTTACAATTTAACATCTACAGACGGACGGACGGACGGACGGACGGACGGACATGCATAAATCGACTTAGAAAGTGATTCTATGCATATTCTCAAAAGGAACCATGTGTCTATCTCGTTTCCTTTCGCCTGTTACAAACATATGCACAAAGACATAATACCCTGTACCACAGTGTGGTGAAGGGTATAAAAAAACAAATATTGTGTAGGTGCATAAAAAAGTATTCGTTGAAAAATCTGCGACTTGTAGTGGTCTTTGAAATGCTTTTGATTATCACCATGCTTAATATTTGAAAATTTATATTTTCCACTTGTTTCAAGGTTAAATCATTTGAACACGAATGGAAACCATATGCTCAACTTAAATCCGCCACCGAAAATACATTTATTTTAACTTTAATTGAAATCATTATTTTAATAAAAATTTCATTATTTTGGGTTTTTGTTAAAGTCCTTCTGGTTCAGATCATTTTCAAGTAATCGCTTTTCAAGTGCAGTTCAATTGCTTCAGTTTCTGGTTGGGCTTAAGTTCGCTCTCGTCGTTGAATCAACGAAAACAACGAACGGAGCGGACGTTTGAATGGGTGAGTGATTGAATGACTAGCGAACAATATTGTGCTCACCATTGATGCTAACCAGACCGTGATGATATTTAAAAGTTGTTTTTTCCATTTCCACCACCAGATGTACAAATGAAGAGTGATTTTGTACCAGTGTATCCACTATCGTGCTACAATTGAACCCCGGCTAAGAAGTGAATTCGCAAATATTTTCGATGGAAATTGAGGGGGTGCGTTGTATTCATCATATCGATGACGGTGGTAGTGGTGCTGCAGCTTCTGTTTAAGTTATATTAATCTCAACCTCGGCCATTAATGGCAACCACAACAAATGAAAGCAATGCCACATTTGTGCCACTCGATTATTTTTGCCGATGAAAGATTGAAATCAGGTTAAGTTATCGCTTCAATGATATAAGAAATTTTAATAAAAATAACTATATGTATTGGTGTGTGTGTGTGTGTTTGAATAACATAAAATTAATTAATGAAATTGAGAATGTATATTTACAATTTATTTTTCGGCAATAATAGTAATATGAAATTGTGGTTTGTATTATATTTATTGTAGGTGTTTTGTTTCCGGACAAAGGAAATGCTTGAAGTAATAAGAATATTTTAATGAAGAAACTTCATTATAATAATACAATTTTGCAATATTATATTAATATTTGGGCATATTTAATGCCTGAAGAATATACTTCAATATTATATTACTTCAAAGTAAACAAAAAATTAATTCAGTTTACAAAATCTGCAAACATTATTGTATATAGGTCGACTAGAGTATATTAATATATCAGAAAAAAAATCCACGCCTCGTGTTGGTTGGTTCTAAAAGAAATATTCTTTAAAAAATCCACGCATTTTGTTGGTTGGTCCTGGAAAACATACTTACTTAGTTTGCTTATGACAGAATGGTTGTTCCATAAGCCGAACATAAACCAGTAAGGAAAGTAGTAAAGTCGGACGGGGCCGACTATATTATACCCTTCACCACTATGGGTATATTAAACAGGACTATTAACATGAAATTGGATGAAATAAAATATGTGAAATTTATCTAAATGTGAATCTACCTAGATCTATCCATAAAGTATGTAAATCGACTTCAAAAAAATATAAATAGGTCATCCGTTGGGCTATGTCTGTACTTCTACAAAACGCAACTACGTAATTCTATGCTATATTTTGTACTTTGTGCAAAATTTGATGTCAATCTGACTAACATCGGGCGAAAGTATATATGGAAGCTTTATCTAAATCTTGAACTATTTTCACGAAAATTGGCAGACATCATTCTAGACTCAATTAAGTACGTTATGCCAAATTTCGTGCAAATCGCAAGATATATGTGGTGCACCATTTACATGAAATCGAACGAAACTATATATGAGAGCTATATCAAAATCTGGACCGATTTTCACGAAACTTGGCAGACATCATTTTAGGCTCAATTCAGTACATT
This sequence comes from Musca vetustissima, assembly GCF_032173495.1. Classification (NCBI taxonomy): domain Eukaryota; kingdom Metazoa; phylum Arthropoda; class Insecta; order Diptera; family Muscidae; genus Musca; species Musca vetustissima. The sequence continues at coordinate 22,347 of NW_026874881.1, forward strand.
ATGCCAAATTTCGAACAAATCGAAAGATATATAGGGACTTTGGGGCACCATTTATATGAAATCGGACGAAACTATATATGGGAGCTATATCTAAATCTGGACCGATTTTCACGAAACTTGGCAGACATCATTTTAGGCTCAATTCAGTACGTTATGCCAAATTTCGTGCAAATCGAAAGATATATAGGGACTTTGGGGCACCGTTTACATGAAATCGGACGAAACTATATATGGGAGCTATATCTAAATCTGCACCGATTTTCTCGAAACTTGGCAGACATCACTCTGGGCTTAATTCAATACGTTTTGCCAAATTTCGTGCAAATCGAAAGATATATAAATACTTTGGGGCCCCATTTACATGAAATCGGACGAAGCTATATATGGGAGCTATATCTAAACCTGGACCGATTTTCACGAAACTTGGCAGACATCATTCTAGGCTCAATTCAGTACGTTATGCCAAATTTCGTGCAAATCGAAAGATATATAGGGACTTTGGGGCACCATTTACATGAAATCGGACGAAACTATATATGGGAGCTATATCTAAATCTGGACCGAGTTTCTCGAAACTTGGCAGACATCACATTCAATACGTTATGCCAAATTTCATGCAAATCGAAAGATATATAAAGACTTTGGTGCACCATTTACATGAAATCGGACGAAACTATATATGGGAGCTATATCTAAATCTGAACCGATTTTCACGAAACTTGGCAGACATCATTCTAGACCTAAATGATTAGACTGTACCAAATTTCGTGCAAATCGGAAGATATATAGGGACCGTTTACATTAAATCAGTTAAATATATATATTTGGGAGCTATATCTAAATCTGAACCGATTTTTCCCAATTTCAATAGGGTTCGTCCTTGGGTCGAATAAGTGACCTATGCCAAATTTCATCCAATTCGGATCATAAATGCGACCTGTACTTTGTTTACAATTTAACATGGACAGACAGACAGACGGACGGACATGCATAAATCGACTTAGAAAGTGATTCTATGCATATTCTCAAAAGGAACCATGTGCCTATCTCGTTTCCTTTTGCCTGTTACAAACATATGCACAAAGACATAATACCCTGTACCACAGTGTGGTGAAGGGTATAAAAAGGATTCCAAGCGCGTCGGTCTTGTGGGCATCTCATCCAATTTTAAAGACTATTTTCCGAAATGTTGTCTTCTACTTGGGCTTTGCATCGGATTCGTGGCCTTCCCCTTTTGCGTGAACCTATTACTATTATTGGCTTGGTTTTTATATGCCTTTTAATCTGGGTCATTTTCATCCATTCTTAGCGCAGTTCCGAAAGTTCTTAGCATATGTTTGTAACAGGCAAAAGGAATCGAGATAGACCAAGGTTCCTTTTGAGAATATAATCACTTTCTGAGTCGATTTATGCATGTCCGTCCGTCTGTTCGTCGGTTGATGTTAAAATGTAAACAAAGTACAGGTAGCATTTATAATCCGAATTGGATGAAATTTGGCACAGCTCATTTATTTGGCCCAAGGACGAACCCTATTTAAATTGGTGAAAACCGGCTCAGATTGAGATATAGCTCCCTCATATATATATATATATATATATATATATACATTTAATGAAGATTTACACAACGTACAGAAGTTAATATAAATTAATTTCTGCAAGTTGCCTTGAAATTGCTTCAGATTTAGATATAGCATAGCTTCCATATATATTCGAACTATTCATGTTAATTGTACACCAAATAATCAATGCATGTCTGATTGAGATTAAATTTTAAAAGGTGTAGTATACCAATAGCGTGTGTCAAGTTTTCTTTAAATCGATTTACAAAATTTGGCATATGTTGCAGAACTACATGTGTAGGGATTGATGTTACTCGGCTTACATATAGATAAAGCGACTTTTTTGAACACCTGTTTCTATATGAACAAGTTGCCAGACCGAAACAAAATTTAACATGTGTTCATAACAGAGATGGAAGTTCCAAAACACTTAACCTTTTCCTGTTTATACCACGCTTTTTGTGCTAGGCTAAGGAATTTCCGAACTGCCCTCGTAGAGTGTCAGGTTGGGGTGGCGAGAGTTGGCCTTGCTTTTGAGTTGCTTACTCAGACCATAGTAGCATCTGTTGGCCATCACTCTCCTTCTCCGAATATCAAAACTGGTGTCATTATTTTTATTTATGGCGGTGCTAAGTTATACAAAATCGTTCACTACCTCGAAGCTGTAGTTTTGAAGTTCCACATTTGGTCCGAGTCTGCTGGATGTTTTGCGCATTGATACCATCAGCTTGGTCTTCTCGCCGTTTACTGCTAGACTCACTTTGGCAGACTCCATCTCAATTTATTCAAAAGTGGCTGTTACCGCTCGCAATGTTCGACCAATTATGTCGATGTCGTCGGCGTAGGTGAGTAACATATGCTGTTTGGTGTACAGAGTGCCATTTCTGTTCACATTTGCATCTCGTATGACCATTTCCAGGAGGATGTTAAACAAGTCCAGGACAAACTGTCACCTTGTCTGAATCCTCGTTCGGTATTGAAGGGCTCAGAGAGGTCCTTTCCTTCTTTAACTGCATATCCTCTTTTATCCTGCATATCCACATTAATTTTGCAGGAATGCCAAACGCAGACGTGGCTCTAAACACCTTTGAACGGATAGTGCTGCCCAATGTGGTTTTATAGTCGACGAATAGGTGGAATGTGTCGATGTGTTTTTCGTGGTGAATTTTCCAGGTCTGAAGTCGCATTGGTATGGTCCAATAATGTCATTGACCATTGGCTTCAGTCGTTCACACAGCACTCTAAATAGCACTTTATTTGCGCTGGGAAGGAGACTTATTCCTCTAGTGCACGAGACACAGGATGCTTAGATCCAATCATTGGACATGCATTTCTCTAGCCAACCAGCATCTTTCCACCGATCTTGAATAGTTCGGCTGATAATCCATCGGTACCTGATCTCATCTGGGCTAGGTGGTATGCAATCTATACCGTCATATCTTATTGGTTCTGGGGTATCTTCTTAACCGCCACTATTTGATACTTTTCAAAATGCACCGTCTAGATCCTCAACATTACATCTGTATCTGTCACCAGGTTGCCATCTTCATCTCTACAGGAGGATGTGCATGCACCAAAGCCTTCGATTTGGTGTTTTACTCCTTGGTAAAATTTTCGGACTTCGATTTGCTCACGCTCACGTTTTTCATGTTCTTTCTTTTTTTTTCATGAAAATATGCTTCCCCTCTCTCCTTTTCTCTCGATAATTCTTCATCGCATTACGTGTTGCGACGTTGTGCAGGGTTGCCATATACGCTACGTTTTTCGCCGCAGTAGCATTACGGCACTCCTGATCGTACCACGGGTTTTTTGATGGTGGTCTTTGGTACCCATGTGTTGTTTTTGTTGCAGTTTGTAGGGAGTAGGAAATTCGTTGCCATTGTGCTTCTATTATATGTGCTTCTATTGTAGGGACAATGAATGCTTTCGTCAAGCAAGTGGGCAAGTTTGCAGCTTTTCGACGTCGAGTTTCTATGTTGTGTTAGATCGAATCTTTGCTACATTAAGACGGGTGTGAACCTTAGCTGCCACATGGTAATGTTCTGAATCGAAATTCGCTCCTCGTATTGATCGAACGTCTAAAACAATGGATGAATGTCTCCTATCTATCACAACGTGATCAATTTGATTTTTCGTTGCTTGATCAGGAGAAATCCAGGTGGCTTTGTGTATATCGAGATACTTGAATCTGGTGCTGCTATCAACATGGTTTTTGCTGCCGTGAAGTCGTGGTTCTTTATACGTTTGCGTGGGTCGTCAACCTGGAGGGGTTTGGTTTTCCTTTTCATTGCTTTATATAGTAGGAGAGGCTTTCCAAATGTGGACATGGATGATTAAAGTAGCTACCCCAGGTGACACCGCGGGGAGGTCAGTGTCCCCAATGGAGATGAAATAGGGATCAAGATAAGCCTCGTCTTTGCGTGTTAAAGATCCATTCCTTGGTATCACCTATGTCACTCCTGGAAAATATATTCTTTAAAAAAATCCACGTCTTGTATAGGTCCTTGAACAAAATATTTTTAAAAATCCACGCCTTGTATTGGTCCTTGAAAAAATATTTTTAAAAATTCACGCCTTGTATTTATCCTTTTTTTTGAAATTTCACGCATTGTGTGGATCTTTGAAAAAGTATTCTTGAAAAAAATCTACGCTTTCTTTAAGTTGATGTTATCAGAACATTTTGAAAATCGCAATGTCACTGACTCCAAAATTGAACATTCTGTGGCATTTGAACTCTGTCCTGTCGCGTAACAAAAAGTGTAAGAAGTTTTTTCATCTCGTTGCAGCTATTTATACCCTTCACCACACTGTGGTACAGGGTATTATGTCTTTGTGCATATGTTTGTAACAGGCAAAAATAATCGAGATAGACCCATGGTTCCTTTTGAGAATATGCATAGAATCACTTTCTGAATCGATTTATGCATGTCCGTCCGTCCGTCTGTCCATGTTAAATTGTAAACAAAGTACAGGTCGCATTTATGATCCGATTTGGATGAAATTTGGCACAGCTCATTTGTTTGGCCCAAGGACGAACCCTATTGAAATTGGGAAAAATCGGTTCAGATTTAGATATAGCTCCCATATATATTTTTGCCCGATTTACGGACTTTAGACCCTGAAAATCTTTCGATTTGCACGAAATTTGGCATAGCGTACTGAATTGAGCCACGAAAGATGTGTGCCAAGTTTCGTGAAAATCGGTTCAGATTTATATATAGCTCCCATATATAGTTTCGCCCGATTTACGGACTTTAGACCCTGAAAATCTTTCGATTTGCACGAAATTTGGCATAGCGTACTGAATTGAGCCACGAAAGATGTGTGCCAAGTTTCGTGAAAATCGGTTCAGATTTAGATATAGCTCCCATATATAGTTTCGGCCGATTTTTGGTAAATGGCGTACCAAAGTCCCTATATGTCTTTCGATTTGCACGAAATTTGGCATAGCGCACAGAATTAAGTCTAGAATGATATGTTTCGTGAAAATCGGTTCAGATTTAGATATAGCTCCCGTATATATCTTCCTCCGATTTAAGGTAAATGGTGTACCAAAGTCCTTATATATCTTTCGATTTGCATGAAATTTGGCATAACGTACTGAATTGAGGCTAGAATGATGTCTGCCCAGTTTCGCGAAAATCGGTCCAGATTTAGATATAGCTCCCATATATAGTTTCGTCCGATTTCCGATGTTAATGGTGCCCCAAAGTCTCTATATATCTTTCGATTTGCAGGAAATTTGGCATAACGTACTGAAATGAGCCTAGAATGATGTCTGCGCAGTTTCGAGAAAATCGGCCCAGATTCAGATATAGTTTCGTCCGATTTCATGTAAATGGTGCACGAAAGTCCATATATATCCTTCGATATATTTGGATAGAGCTTCCATATATATTTTCGCCCGATTTTAAGTAAATTGGACATTAAACTCTTCATGCTAGTCATGTTGACATCAAATTTTGCACAACGTACAAAATTGAGCATAGAATTACGTAGTTGCGTTTTCTAGAAGTACAGACATATCCCAACAGATAACCTATTTATATTTGATTGAAGTCGATTTATATAACTTATGGATATATAGGTAGATTCACATTTAGATAAATATCACATATTTTATTTCATCCAATTTCATGTTAATAGTTCTGTTTAATATATCCATAGTGGTGAAGGGTATCATATAGTCGGCCCCGTCCGACTTTACTACTTTCCTTACTGGTTTTTGCTTTAATTCGATTTGTTGCATTTTGTGTGTGATTTATTTTTCATGGGATTTTTTTTTTTTTTTTGAGAAAAAAAGTTTGTCGAAAAATATTTGTGTTTGAGATAACAAAAAGTCGCCACAGCCAAGCAGAACGCATTTTTCTTAAAGGTATTAGAATTTTTGAATGGGTTTGTTGATGTTGTTTTTCCAGCTTCTAAGTTTGTTTTTTTTTTTATTTTCATATTCCTGTTTTGCATAACGAAATGATAAGGAAACCCCAAAAGAAAATGTCTAACAGTTGTTCAAATGCCAAACTTAAGATAGAGTTTCGTTTCGTTTTGCAAAACAGTTGGAGTTCGAGAAAAACACACAACCACACACACTCTCGCAAATATGGAAAAAATAAAGTTTTTTTCTTTCATCTCAACATTTGTTAAAGATTTTGATAAATGCGAATATGGTACGCCAGAAAACAATTGAAAAAGAAGCTGAGTGGAATGAAATAAAACAAGAAAAGCAAGTTGCCAGAGTTCTTCAAAAAAAAACATTAAACGCTTTTTGTATTTCCTTTAACTTGATCTCCAGCGAACAGCAAACATTGTACAACAATAACAACAACATCAGTGAAGAATAAGAACAATGTGAGACAGATACCAATAAATTCATGTTTTACTTCCCAAATACATTCGAATTGTTGGTTTCCGTTCAATGGCTATAATAATTTCTTTGTTTAAACAAAGAAAAGTTAATTTAAACGGATACCATTCAATATGAGGAAATGTTACCCAGCAAACAGTTTTGGTAGAAAGTTAAAAAATCTTAAAAATTAAAATCCTAGCAACATAAATGGTCTGATGAAACACTGGGTTAAATATGTAGAATATATCAGGATGTTGATCATATGTGGCATTGATTGCAGGGACGTCGTACAACTAGAGACTTTGTCAAAGAGGCTAATAAATAATTGGTGACGTACAATTAGGGCCAGATATCTATATTTAATTCTGAGAGCTATAACTAAATTAAAAGATCGAATTAATTCCAGAACATGTTCGTACGAATATTTTTCATGAAGTAAAATCTTTGGATGGCGATGAAGCAGCAGCCTACAATATGGTGAAAAACTGATGTAATGTTTTCAATTGTCGATGGTCTTCCAAAAATGACCGTTGTTCCACCGAACATTTATCGTGTGTAAAATAATAATGTGTTACATACCTTGAAGTAGAGACACCCGTTTTCTTTTCTTTGCCAGAGATTCCCATTTTTGGCCATAATTGGTGCAGTTACCGCATGAAATAAATATTACATTTAAGGGTTTCGAAGATGCTGCATACGATTCTGAAAAAAATAAATAAAAAACGTGGTCAAATTCTTTAAAATTTTGAATATTTAAATTAGGTCAAATTTTCATTGTTTGTTTTTCCGTTTATAACTCATCGAAATAATCATTTCCGACCCTATAATGTGTATATATTCTCGATCAGCGTAAAGTTCTATTTTATTTTAAATTCTGAGCATGCCCGTCCGTCTGTTGCATCACCCTAGCGTCTACACGAATTGAGATAGTTCGCCAAAATTTTGTCTGCAGGCAGATCAAGTTCAAAGGTGGGATATATCAGTCCACGTTTAGGCATTGCTCCTATATAAGGGCACAACCCAATTGTCGCTGTAATTTGGTATTTTGTAGTCGTATATGGTAATAAATAATCCCCCTTTTTAATATAAAACCAGTGAGCGGAGCAGTATAGTCGGACGGGGCCGACCATACGATACCCTACACAACTTCCATGAAAATCTGAGATTGGACAATATTTCGCGATATTCGCACACTTTTGACTGGCTAGAGGTCAGCAAATGTTACTAATAATCAGTACAGCACCTCTAATTACTTGTCCAGATTCCCTTCACCGTGGGTTGTGTTGTGATGTTCGGCTTTCGACTCGAAAAGTACAAACTTTTCGGTCCACTTCATCCGAAAAATATTTTCTGATCATCACCACACATTTTAGGCGCTGTCCTTGATCATAACTGGAACCTCATGGAACATTTCAAAGCTATCAGCGCTATATTTCCGCCCTCCAGTGTGGTAATAGGTTACTAAATAATATATGAATACGTAAGCACCTGTAAATATTTAAATGTAACTCCCGCATCCGAGTACCTACGACAATATAATTGGTATCAATTTAAAGGTCAACCACTCCTCTTGGATATACTATCAATTTCTGGGGTCTATGTCCTTCAATGGTAAATGTATATGCTATAGAATACAAATTTCGTCATTTTTCACACAAAAGTTAGGGTCCATTTGACCCGCTAAATATTGACCGATCTTTATCAAAACAGGCATGCTTATTCTTAGCCCCGATCTCCTTCTCCATGTAAAATTTCACGATGTTCGGACCATAACTGCGGCCTCTGGAGCGACCAGAAAAACCGACAAAAATTTAGTATTTGGTCCATTTCATCCCCTAAATATTAACCGATCTTTATCAAAAACAATAGGGGTCTTCATTGGCCAAAACCCATCCTACATGCAAACTTTCGTGAAGATTGGTCCATAACTGTGGCCTGTATCGTGTTTACAAATTATAATGGACAGACGGACGGACACACATGTCTATATCGACTCAGCTAGTCGAGATATGACGATCGGTATACCTAAAGGTGGGTCTAGGACCAATATTTCGCGGCGTTACAAACTTTTGGGGCTGCACAAAGCTATAATACCCTGACAACACAGTTGTGTAGGGTACAAATAGACATAAACCGAAAATTTTACAAACTGATTTATGTAAACCGTTTTGTATATCAAATAGAAGTTTCAGCAATTGTTAATGAGGAATTTTCCTGAAAACCCCAAAAAGCGTGGACTGATATTAATAACGCATGGTAGATTATACAAACTACAGCAATTCAAAGAGAGGGACCAATATTGATTACGTAGTGTAGGAATTAGCGAATATTTGGGGTTCTAATTATACGTCTGTCTGTCCATGTTAAATTGTAAACAAAGTAAAGGCATATGTCACTTATTTGGCCCAAGGACGAACCCTATTGAAATTGGGGAAAATCGGTTCAGATTTAGATATAGCTCCGATATATATTTTCGTCCGATTTAATTTAAACGGTGCCTATATATCTTTCGTTTTGCACGAAATTTAGCACAGAGTACTGAATTAGGTCCAGAATGATTTGTGCCAAGTTTCGAGAAAATCGGTTCAGTTTTAGATATAGCTCCCATATATAGTTTCTTCCGATTTAAGGTAAATGGTGCACCAAAGTCCCTATACATCATTCGATTTGCATAGAGTACTAAAATAGGTCCAAAATGATGTGTGCTAAGTTTCGTGAAAATCGGTCCCGATTTAGATATAGCTCCTATATATATTTTCGTCCGATTTAAGGAATATCGGTCTCCAAAGTCCTTATATATCTTTCGATTTGCACGAAATTTGGCATAAAGTACTGAATTAGGCCAAGAATGACGTGTGCCAAGATTCGAGAAAATCGGGTCAAATTTATATATAGCTCCCATATATATTTTCGTCCGATTTAAGGTAAATGGGTCTCCAAAGTCCCTATATATCTTTCGATTTGCATGAAATTTGGTATAGGGTACTGAATTGGCTCCAGAATGATGTGTGCTAAGTTTCGTGTAAATTGGTTCAGACTTAGATATAGCTCCAATATATATTTTCGTCCGATTTAATATAAATTGTGCACTAAAGAACGAAAGATTGGCCGACCCGCACACAAGTTTGTACACTATACTGAAGTTACTATAACGTTTCGTGTGTCAATTTTTTTTGAAATTGGTTCAGATTTACATATAGCTCCTATATATACTTTCGTCCGATTTTAAGTAAATGGTGTACTAAAGACCCATAGCTATGCCGATTGGGAAAACTTACTGAAATTAATATAAATTAATTTCGGTTCAGATTTATATATAGCATAGCTTCCCTATATAATTTCGACCCATTCGTGTTGATTGTAAACCAAATAATCAATGGGTGCTTGATTGATATTACATTTTAAACTGTGAAGCATACCAAATAGCGTACCTAAAGTTTGCTTAAAGTCTATTTACAAAGTATGGAATATATTGCGGAATGGCATATGAAGGGATGGATGTTAGTCGGTTTACTTATATATAAAGATCACATTTTTAAGTTCGTTTATTTTTTTTAATTTCATGTTAATGTTCCTTCGAAAAGACGACAAAAAATTGAAAATCTGTAAAGATACATATGTAGAATATCCCCAAAGTGGTGAAGGGTATCATATAGTCGGCCCAGTCCGACTTTACTACTTTCCTTACTGTTTTTTTTTTAAATTTTATTGAATGAATGCAAAAATATCGGAAATATCGTCAAATTTTAGAATATGTTTAGATTTGTTCGAATTGGTCACCTTAAGCACGAATTATGGCCTTCAAACGGCCAATGAAACCGTCACACGCTGCCCGAATGTTGCTCTGCGGTATTTTGGCCCATTCCCGGCGAAGCGCTTGCTTGAGGTGATCGACACTTTAGTATTTTGTAGTGCCAACCTTGCTTTCCAAAATACTCCAGGCACAATAGTCTAACGGATGTTGGTGGCCATTGTGCGCTGGAAATGAACCGAAGAACCTCATTTTGTAACCATTCTTCGGTGGTGCGTCCACCATCGCACTCAGGATGGTCCTGCTGAAATGTCCACGGTCTGCGGCCAAAATGTTTACGTGTCCAAGGCTTTAATACACCCTCCAGAATATTTTCACGAAAATATTCAGCATTTATTCTGATGATATTCGATTAATTTGGCATAGCCCTTATATAATGGTCCCCGCTACATTTTTGACATTTGGAAGGTTATAGCCATAGCTACCATCGGCAGTTATGGCGGACCGGCGCTTGAGTTTTGGTGCCCAACCGAAGGTTCACATTTTCATCTGACCTCTTTGGCAAGTAAACACGACTGCTGTGAGCAATGTCACAGAAACTCTTCTGAGGAGCTAAAAGGCATCATGTTCTTTAATATACCCTTTAAAGAAATCTCAGCCGCCAAAACCTGGCATCTTTGAGAAAGACCTTTGTAGAATGCTGGAAAGCAGAATTTTCAATTTGTCCATGGGAGTGAGTTCCGTGAGGAAATCTGTCAACAGTGGCACACCACAAGGAGGAGTATTATTTCCTCTTTTGCAGATTCTGGTGATTAATGGGAAGTTTCTACCGACTATTTCTGATATCATGCATGGCGCCCTTTTAACTCTGTCCAACTGGGCACACGTCAATGATCTCGTCACTAGGAAATGTAAAATTCCAAATTTCCGCTTGCCATCTTTCCTCACAAGCAAAATACGTTGGTACAATCCTTGACCGCAAATTATCGTAGAAAAGGAATGTTGAGGAACTATAGGCAAGAATTAGGAACTAAAACCTAAAAAAAATTGGCTGTATGTGGCGGTTGTACTTCCCATTCATACATATGGATGCCTTGTATGGTGGCAATGGGTCAACAAGAATATACTACTGACAAAAATGAATACAGTATGATAATCCTGATATCGATCCTGATAATTTTATAACTGTCTAAGCTATATTAGATGTTTCTATAGATTCAAAATGTATGCTTTGGAAAATATATTTAATGCCTTTCTACATGCTGGGTTTCCATTGCATCACACATGGTAGTACATATGAATGTGTATGTGTGTATTGTGTTATTGTACCGGTATAATCGCAAGGATACTCTCATTCATTAATACATCCTTTTGTTTCAAGGGTTTGAAGTGTACGCGTGTGTGTATGCATGCTTATGTTCACTCCTGTAGTGGTGCTGCTGATGCGGATACTTTAGCCGCCATTGTTGCTAAAAAAGTTTTACAATGACTGGTTCGCTGACTGAACGAACGAATGGATGTTGGTGTGATGGTTGCAAAGCAGTACTACAACAAAAACAAGAACTGTACTCAAACAATGGCGAACATATTGAACTGGACCACAACAATGATCGTAATACTAAATAAGTGGATGATATAACAATTTTTAAGTAGATATATAAATACAACTTTTATGTATTTAAAGTATGGACATGTGAAGTGGCAAGGGGTATGAATGTGTGAGTGAATGGGGTTTTCTTTACTTCTTTGGAGATGAAGGAAAGTATAAAAGGATTCTTAATGAGATAGGGGGCCTTTTGAATAAATACAATATTATAAATATGAGATAAAAACTTCCATTCTGAGGGTCTTCAGAAATTTCACACAATCGCTATGGTTCGAAGAATATGTCCTGAAAAAGTTGTTCTTAATATTGAGTTCGACGTTTAAAAAATATTTGTAATATCACATAAAATAATTATTTGCGAATATTCCAAATATTTTTATAATGGCTGCAACTTCCAAAGGCCCGCAATTATTTAATCCTAACTCTGAAATAGGCCTCTTCCGCTCTTTGGACTTTCCCTGTGCATTTTTGAGTATCAGTTGGCACACAATGCATGTTCATGAGAAGTGCATTTCACTGGAGTTTAAAGGGCCACGATGCTCTGCAATATTTTCCCTGTGTAAAATAGGTACCAATAAAAGAATCCTTAAGGTTCCTTTTTTGAAATGGCATCAATGGTGGAAATTACCGTTAAAAGATGTGAAAATAAAGAAACATTAAAACGTGTTGCATGGATAAGTTGGTGTATAGGTTGGTTGGGTGGTTTAATGTTCTAACTTTAATTGTAAAAACGTTTTGTTGTAGTTTAATGTTTGCGAATGTGCCCTAAAGTGTAATGTAATGAAAATTGAGAAAATATATAGTACAATATTACACTATGGTTTATAATTGAAACATATATATTTTTTAAAATTGCACAAATTATGTGGGTTTTAAATTATTATTATTTTTAATTGGAAACAGTTTCAGATACTTATTTGTGGCAGTTTTGAAAAATGAGCTTTATAGATGCTCGGTAATTGATAAAACAATTACCGAGCTTAAAAACATAAAAACAAAACTCACAAAGCTTTTAGGTTATAAAAATATGTTCTCTTAAAATTCCACACCAGGTAATGGCTCTTAAAAATACATTTCATTAAAAATCTACACCATACAATGGTCCTTGTGGCTCAGTTCATGCAGATAATAAAATGGTATTTGCAAAAAATACTCGATAGTACCGATATATTAATTAGAAAAAAATCAACGCTTTATTTAAACCAGTGAGCGGAGCAGTATATTCGGACGGGGCCGACCATACGATACCCTACACAACTTCCATGAAAATCTAACTCTCTGTGGTTCTATATTCTGAGATTGGACAATATTTCGCGATATTCGCACACTTTTGACTGGCTAGAGGTCAGCAAATGTTACTAATAATCAGTACAGCACCTCTTATTACTTGTCCAGATTCTCTTCCCCGTTGGTTGTGTTGTGATGTTCGGCTTTCGACTCGAAAAGTACAAATAATTAAGTTTTCGGTCCAAATCATCCGAAAAATGATTATGTGATCATCACCTAAAATTTTAGGCGTTGTCCTTGACCATAACTGGAACCTCATGGAACATTTTAAAGCGATCAGCGCTATATTTCCGCCCTCCAGTGTGGTAATAGGTTACTAAATAATATACGAATACGTAAGCACCTGTAAATATTTAAGTGTAACTCCCGATATATAATTGGTATCAATTTAAATATAATTGGTATCAGTTTAAAGGTCAACCACTCCTCTTGAAACTACTATTAACTTCTCGGGTCTAGGACATTCAGGGGCAAATATATACGCCATAGAATACAAATAATTTTTCACACAAAAGTCTGGGTCCATTTGACCCGCTAAATATTGACCGATCTATATCAAAACAGGCATGCTTATTCTTTTGCCCGATCCCCTTCTCCATACAAAAAATCGCGGTGTTTGGGCCATAATTGCGGCCTGTGGAGCGACCAGAAAATCAGATAAATATAAAGTTTTTGGTCCATTTCATCCCCTAAATATTAACCGATCTTTTCCAAAAACAATAGGGGTATTCATTGGCCAGAACCCACTCTACATGCAAAATTTTGTGAAGATTGGTCCATAACTGTGACCTGTATCGTGTTTACAAATTATAATGGACAGACGGGCGGACGGACGGACACACATGTCTAGATACTTTGAACAACTAAATACAATATTAAGTCAAAATTTCGACCTGTATTTACTATTAACTGCATAATATCGCAAATGCTCAGCAAGAATATTTTTCAAACACCACGAACCCAAAATGCAGGGACTTACGCCGAGGGGACCAATGTTGTCAGCACCATGGTAAATTAATTTATTCCATACAACAAAACTATTTTTGGAATGTACATTTTAATATTGAACTAGTAGGCAGCCTGAAATGAAATCCAGTTTATGAGCCTGCTTCGTTGGGAAAATGCTTTTAAAAGCTCAAAATACCAAAACTGTTCCACGACTATATATAGGGACAAATCATCAAATCATGTAACTATATCGGAAACTTTCTTCAAAGATGTTTTTCATTTCCAAGAACGCAGAATGGCAATTAACAGTTATTTCGGTGGGAAAATGCGTCTATAACCTTGAAAATGTCAAAAATGTGGCGGGGACCATTATATAAGGGCTATGCCAAATCTGTTTTTCAGCAAAAACAAAAAAAAAACATCAATAGTAACGTTACATAGGATAACCGAAAAATCGCAATGAAAGAGAGTAATTTTAAATGTCGAATATATTCGACAAAAACACTGAAAGGGTTAATGCTAGTAATTGCTACCCTGACCTCCACTAATCGGCTGAAGAACAGTAAAGTAGCAGATGCCGATTGATTATCAGCCAAACTATTCAAGACCGGTGGTCTGATGCTGGTCAGCAACACGCACCAGCTGATTAGTACAATTAGTACAATCTAAAGGAATGTATGCAAATGATTAGAACCTCAGCATCCTGTGTCCCTTACACAAAAAGGAGGCAAGACGATATGTGCCAATTATAGAGGAATAATTCGCATATAAAGTGCTATCCAGCGTGCTGTGTGAACGACTGAAGCCAATGGTCAATGATATTATTATACCATACCAATACGGCTTCAGGCCTGGCAAATCCACCATTAACAAGATTCTGGAAAATACCCACGAAAAACACATCGACACATTTCACCTATTCGTCGACTTGAAAGCGGCATTCGACGGTCCAGGGGAATTTAAAGCCATGTCTGCGTTCGTCATTACTGCAAAATTATAATTCTTCAACATCCTGCTGGAAAAGGTCATACGAGATGCAAATGTGAATAGAAGTGACACTCTCTACACCAAACTGTATATATAACTTGCCTACGCTGATCACATCGACATAATGTGTTCAGCATTGCGAGCGGTAACAGCAATCTTTGAACAAATTGCAAGAAAATCAAGCTGATGGTATCAACGCGCAAGACGTCCAGTAGACTCGCACCAACTGTGGAACTTGAAAGCTACAGCTTACAGCCTACAGAGGTAGTGAACGATTTTATATATCTCGGTCGCCATAAACAAAACTAATAACATTAGCTTTGAAATTTGGAGAAGAATTGTGTTGGCCAACAACTGCTACTATGGTCTGAGTAAGCAAGGCCACCTCTCGCCAGACCAAACACCACTCTACAAGACGCTGATATTACCCGGGCTGTTGTATGGATCTGAGCAAGCAGATGAGATAGCTCTTGGAGTGTTCAAAAGAAAAATTCTCCGAATTATCTATGAGCCGATCAAGCGGAAGACAACATCTCGGAACATGGTCATTCAAATTGAATGAGATGCGCACAAGACTGACGCGCTTGGAAAATGCGTGCAAATCGAAAGATATATAGGGTCTTTGGTGCATCAATTACCTTAAATCGGATGAAAATTCATATGGGAGCTATATCTAAATCTGAACCGATTTTCACGAAACTTGGCAGACATCATTCTCGATCTTATTCCCAACTCTGTGCCAAATTTCGTGCACATCAAAAGACTTCTAGGGACTTTAGTGGACTATTTACCTAAAATCGGGCGAAGCTATATATAGGAGTTATATCTAAATCTGAACCGATTTTCACGAAACTTGGCAAACATCATTCTAGACTTAATTCAGTAAACTATGCCAAAATTCGTGCAAATCAAAAGATTTCCAAGGACTATTTACCTAAAATCGGGCGAAGCTATATATGGGAGCTATATCTAAATCTAAACCGATTTTCTCAAAACTTTTCACACATCATTCTAGACTTAATTCAGTAAACTATGCCAAAATTCGTGCAAATCAAAAGATTTCCAGGGACTTTAGTGGATTATTTACCTAAAATCGGACGAAAATATATATGGGAGCTATATCTAAATCTGAACCGATTTTCACGAAACTTTGCACACATCATTCTATACTTAATTTAGTACGCTGTGCCAAATTTCGTGTAAATCGAAGAATATATAGGGACTTTAGTGCACCATTTACATAAAAACGGACGAAAATATATATATGGGAGCTATATCTAAATCTGAACCGATTTTTCCCAATTTCAATAGAGTTCGTCCTTGGGCCAAGTATGTGAACTGTGTCAATTTTCATCCAAAGCGGATCACTTTGTTAAAAAAAATACATGGGCGGACGGACAGACGGACATGCATAAATCGACTTAAAAAGTGATTATATGCATATTCTCGAAAGGTACCATGTGTCTATCTCGTTTCCTTTTGCCTCTTACAAATATATGCACAAATACATAATACCCTGTACCACAGTGTGGTGAAGGGTATAAACACGCCGTATTTTTGTCCTTTATAATAAATTTTCATCTTGTGTTCGTTCTTTATTTGCGTTCTCTATTTTTTAAACCCAGGCATATAGAAGTCGTAGCTTAATTATAATTGTTGGTCCATAAAAATATTCTTTAAAAATCCACGCCTTTTGATGGGGCAAGCAAAAATATTCTTTAAAAATCCACGCTTTTTGATGGGGCAAGCAAAAATATTCTTTAAAAATCCACGCTTTTTGATGGGGCAAGCAAAAATATTCTTTAAAAACTCCACGCCTGCAGTGGTCCTAGAAATTCCTTAAAAGTCATTCCTTAAAGTTCAGGCCTTTTTCAAAATTAAGAAGCTTTAAAATTGTTTAAGAAGTCAACGCTTTTCAAAAATATTCTTTTTATAATCTAAGTAAATAATAAGACCCATTATCGAAGTGTAGTGTACTTCGATAATGGGTCTTATTATTTACTTAAGGGAAACCCACCCTCCCCCCACCCCAATTACGATTTTATTTTTTCAAGAGTTTCAATGAGCTGGTAAATCAATACCAATGCTTGTTAAGGTTTGTAACTTTGCACATATATAATTGAAGATTTAAAAAGGGAGAAAAATAATTTCCAAAAATTTTTTGTTTTTGTTTTTTGTAATTAAAGAGAAGTCTTTATTTTTGATGGCGGGCATGATAACTCCTCACTGGAACATCGGAATCCGAAAATTCCAACGATGTTAGAAATATTCTACAATATTGTGTGAATCCTTTAAAAAAATTAATTCAGTTTTCAACGGTGAAAATTTTATTTTTAGTTTAAAGAATTCCTAAATCACAATCAAAAAAGTAAATTTTAATCTTATATTTTATTTCTATATTTACCTTAAATTTATTGAACAAAAAACAAAAGTTCAACTTTCCTAACCATTGATTTATTTATGATACTAAAACAACAAGTTTTACTGACCGCAGCAAAACTTTCTATAAATCACATCTCCCAACCATTTTTTTTAAACCGATGAAAATGTGACAGGATAATTTGTGAGCTTTACAGCTGGTGATGTGGGTTACTAGTGGCCAGTCACAAAGAATTGATTTAAGGCCAAATGGTTTCTCATAAATTTTATTGATATTAATGACTGGTCTAAAGTGTTATTTTTCATTTCAGTCATTTATCTTTAATAACTCCTCAGCCCCCCACCACAACACCATTCAAGTCAATCGCTATCATTTATATCAATATTTCCACTCATTTCATAGCCGAAGCAATTTTTTACGACTTAAAAGCTCTCAAACGTCGTTCGCTAAGTAAAACAGCAACAACAACGAGCTACAAAAAAATATATGACGAAAGTTTTGCATATAAATCAAAATTTTTAATTAATTTTGACACATATTTCAATCTCAGTTGGCCCTTGAAAAATATTCTTTAATAAAGCCACGCCTCAGTTGGCCCTTGAAAAATATTCTTTAATAAATCCACGCCTCAGTTGGCCCTTGAAAAATATTCTTTAATAAATCCACGCCTCAGTTGGCCCTTGAAAAATATTCTTTAATAAATCCACGCCTCAGTTGGCCCTTGAAAAATATTCTTTAATAAATCCACGCCTCAGTTGGCCCTTGAAAAATATTCTTTAATAAATCCACGCCTCAGTTGGCCCTTGAAAAATATTCTTTAATAAATCCACGCCTCAGTTGGCCCTTGAAAAATATTCTTTAATAAATCCACGCCTCAGTTGGCCCTTGAAAAATATTCTTTAATAAATCCACGCCTCAGTTGGCCCTTGAAAAATATTCTTTAATAAATCCACGCCTCAGTTGGCCCTTGAAAAATATTCTTTAATAAATCCACGCCTCAGTTGGCCCTTGAAAAATATTCTTTAATAAATCCACGCCTCAGTTGGCCCTTGAAAAATATTCTTTAATAAATCCACGCCTCAGTGGTGTAAAATGTGATGACGAGGTGGCCCTTGAAAAATATTCTTTAATAAATCCACGCCTCAGTTGGCCCTTGAAAAATATTCTTTAATAAATCCACGCCTCAGTTGGCCCTTGAAAAATATTCTTTAATAAATCCACGCCTCAGTTGGCCCTTGAAAAATATTCTTTAATAAATCCACGCCTCAGTTGGCCCTTGAAAAATATTCTTTAATAAATCCACGCCTCAGTTGGCCCTTGAAAAATATTCTTTAATAAATCCACGCCTCAGTTGGCCCTTGAAAAATATTCTTTAATAAATCCACGCCTCAGTTGGCCCTTGAAAAATATTCTTTAATAAATCCACGCCTCAGTTGGCCCTTGAAAAATATTCTTTAATAAATCCACGCCTCAGTTGGCCCTTGAAAAATATTCTTTAATAAATCCACGCCTCAGTTGGCCCTTGAAAAATATTCTTTAATAAATCCACGCCTCAGTTGGCCCTTGAAAAATATTCTTTAATAAATCCACGCCTCAGTTGGCCCTTGAAAAATATTCTTTAATAAATCCACGCCTCAGTTGGCCCTTGAAAAATATTCTTTAATAAATCCACGCCTCAGTTGGCCCTTGAAAAATATTCTTTAATAAATCCACGCCTCAGTTGGCCCTTGAAAAATATTCTTTAATAAATCCACGCCTCAGTTGGCCCTTGAAAAATATTCTTTAATAAATCCACGCCTCAGTTGGCCCTTGAAAAATATTCTTTAATAAATCCACGCCTCAGTTGGCCCTTGAAAAATATTCTTTAATAAATCCACGCCTCAGTTGGCCCTTGAAAAATATTCTTTAATAAATCCACGCCTCAGTTGGCCCTTGAAAAATATTCTTTAATAAATCCACGCCTCAGTTGGCCCTTGAAAAATATTCTTTAATAAATCCACGCCTCAGTTGGCCCTTGAAAAATATTCTTTAATAAATCCACGCCTCAGTTGGCCCTTGAAAAATATTCTTTAATAAATCCACGCCTCAGTTGGCCCTTGAAAAATATTCTTTAATAAATCCACGCCTCAGTTGGCCCTTGAAAAATATTCTTTAATAAATCCACGCCTCAGTTGGCCCTTGAAAAATATTCTTTAATAAATCCACGCCTCAGTTGGCCCTTGAAAAATATTCTTTAATAAATCCACGCCTCAGTTGGCCCTTGAAAAATATTCTTTAATAAATCCACGCCTCAGTTGGCCCTTGAAAAATATTCTTTAATAAATCCACGCCTCAGTTGGCCCTTGAAAAATATTCTTTAATAAATCCACGCCTCAGTTGGCCCTTGAAAAATATTCTTTAATAAATCCACGCCTCAGTTGGCCCTTGAAAAATATTCTTTAATAAATCCACGCCTCAGTTGGCCCTTGAAAAATATTCTTTAATAAATCCACGCCTCAGTTGGCCCTTGAAAAATATTCTTTAATAAATCCACGCCTCAGTTGGCCCTTGAAAAATATTCTTTAATAAATCCACGCCTCAGTTGGCCCTTGAAAAATATTCTTTAATAAATCCACGCCTCAGTTGGCCCTTGAAAAATATTCTTTAATAAATCCACGCCTCAGTTGGCCCTTGAAAAATATTCTTTAATAAATCCACGCCTCAGTTGGCCCTTGAAAAATATTCTTTAATAAATCCACGCCTCAGTTGGCCCTTGAAAAATATTCTTTAATAAATCCACGCCTCAGTTGGCCCTTGAAAAATATTCTTTAATAAATCCACGCCTCAGTTGGCCCTTGAAAAATATTCTTTAATAAATCCACGCCTCAGTTGGCCCTTGAAAAATATTCTTTAATAAATCCACGCCTCAGTTGGCCCTTGAAAAATATTCTTTAATAAATCCACGCCTCAGTTGGCCCTTGAAAAATATTCTTTAATAAATCCACGCCTCAGTTGGCCCTTGAAAAATATTCTTTAATAAATCCACGCCTCAGTTGGCCCTTGAAAAATATTCTTTAATAAATCCACGCCTCAGTTGGCCCTTGAAAAATATTCTTTAATAAATCCACGCCTCAGTTGGCCCTTGAAAAATATTCTTTAATAAATCCACGCCTCAGTTGGCCCTTGAAAAATATTCTTTAATAAATCCACGCCTCAGTTGGCCCTTGAAAAATATTCTTTAATAAATCCACGCCTCAGTTGGCCCTTGAAAAATATTCTTTAATAAATCCACGCCTCAGTTGGCCCTTGAAAAATATTCTTTAATAAATCCACGCCTCAGTTGGCCCTTGAAAAATATTCTTTAATAAATCCACGCCTCAGTTGGCCCTTGAAAAATATTCTTTAATAAATCCACGCCTCAGTTGGCCCTTGAAAAATATTCTTTAATAAATCCACGCCTCAGTTGGCCCTTGAAAAATATTCTTTAATAAATCCACGCCTCAGTTGGCCCTTGAAAAATATTCTTTAATAAATCCACGCCTCAGTTGGCCCTTGAAAAATATTCTTTAATAAATCCACGCCTCAGTTGGCCCTTGAAAAATATTCTTTAATAAATCCACGCCTCAGTTGGCCCTTGAAAAATATTCTTTAATAAATCCACGCCTCAGTTGGCCCTTGAAAAATATTCTTTAATAAATCCACGCCTCAGTTGGCCCTTGAAAAATATTCTTTAATAAATCCACGCCTCAGTTGGCCCTTGAAAAATATTCTTTAATAAATCCACGCCTCAGTTGGCCCTTGAAAAATATTCTTTAATAAATCCACGCCTCAGTTGGCCCTTGAAAAATATTCTTTAATAAATCCACGCCTCAGTTGGCCCTTGAAAAATATTCTTTAATAAATCCACGCCTCAGTTGGCCCTTGAAAAATATTCTTTAATAAATCCACGCCTCAGTTGGCCCTTGAAAAATATTCTTTAATAAATCCACGCCTCAGTTGGCCCTTGAAAAATATTCTTTAATAAATCCACGCCTCAGTTGGCCCTTGAAAAATATTCTTTAATAAATCCACGCCTCAGTTGGCCCTTGAAAAATATTCTTTAATAAATCCACGCCTCAGTTGGCCCTTGAAAAATATTCTTTAATAAATCCACGCCTCAGTTGGCCCTTGAAAAATATTCTTTAATAAATCCACGCCTCAGTTGGCCCTTGAAAAATATTCTTTAATAAATCCACGCCTCAGTTGGCCCTTGAAAAATATTCTTTAATAAATCCACGCCTCAGTTGGCCCTTGAAAAATATTCTTTAATAAATCCACGCCTCAGTTGGCCCTTGAAAAATATTCTTTAATAAATCCACGCCTCAGTTGGCCCTTGAAAAATATTCTTTAATAAATCCACGCCTCAGTTGGCCCTTGAAAAATATTCTTTAATAAATCCACGCCTCAGTTGGCCCTTGAAAAATATTCTTTAATAAATCCACGCCTCAGTTGGCCCTTGAAAAATATTCTTTAATAAATCCACGCCTCAGTTGGCCCTTGAAAAATATTCTTTAATAAATCCACGCCTCAGTTGGCCCTTGAAAAATATTCTTTAATAAATCCACGCCTCAGTTGGCCCTTGAAAAATATTCTTTAATAAATCCACGCCTCAGTTGGCCCTTGAAAAATATTCTTTAATAAATCCACGCCTCAGTTGGCCCTTGAAAAATATTCTTTAATAAATCCACGCCTCAGTTGGCCCTTGAAAAATATTCTTTAATAAATCCACGCCTCAGTTGGCCCTTGAAAAATATTCTTTAATAAATCCACGCCTCAGTTGGCCCTTGAAAAATATTCTTTAATAAATCCACGCCTCAGTTGGCCCTTGAAAAATATTCTTTAATAAATCCACGCCTCAGTTGGCCCTTGAAAAATATTCTTTAATAAATCCACGCCTCAGTTGGCCCTTGAAAAATATTCTTTAATAAATCCACGCCTCAGTTGGCCCTTGAAAAATATTCTTTAATAAATCCACGCCTCAGTTGGCCCTTGAAAAATATTCTTTAATAAATCCACGCCTCAGTTGGCCCTTGAAAAATATTCTTTAATAAATCCACGCCTCAGTTGGCCCTTGAAAAATATTCTTTAATAAATCCACGCCTCAGTTGGCCCTTGAAAAATATTCTTTAATAAATCCACGCCTCAGTTGGCCCTTGAAAAATATTCTTTAATAAATCCACGCCTCAGTTGGCCCTTGAAAAATATTCTTTAATAAATCCACGCCTCAGTTGGCCCTTGAAAAATATTCTTTAATAAATCCACGCCTCAGTTGGCCCTTGAAAAATATTCTTTAATAAATCCACGCCTCAGTTGGCCCTTGAAAAATATTCTTTAATAAATCCACGCCTCAGTTGGCCCTTGAAAAATATTCTTTAAATAAATCCACGCCTCAGTTGGCCCTTAAATTTCAAGGGCCAACTGAGGCGTGGATTTATTAAAGAATATTTTTCAAGGGCCAACTGAGGCGTGGATTTATTAAAGAATATTTTTCAAGGGCCAACTGAGGCGTGGATTTATTAAAGAATATTTTTCAAGGGCCAACTGAGGCGTGGATTTATTAAAGAATATTTTTCAAGGGCCAACTGAGGCGTGGATTTATTAAAGAATATTTTTCAAGGGCCAACTGAGGCGTGGATTTATTAAAGAATATTTTTCAAGGGCCAACTGAGGCGTGGATTTATTAAAGAATATTTTTCAAGGGCCAACTGAGGCGTGGATTTATTAAAGAATATTTTTCAAGGGCCAACTGAGGCGTGGATTTATTAAAGAATATTTTTCAAGGGCCAACTGAGGCGTGGATTTATTAAAGAATATTTTTCAAGGGCCAACTGAGGCGTGGATTTATTAAAGAATATTTTTCAAGGGCCAACTGAGGCGTGGATTTATTAAAGAATATTTTTCAAGGGCCAACTGAGGCGTGGATTTATTAAAGAATATTTTTCAAGGGCCAACTGAGGCGTGGATTTATTAAAGAATATTTTTCAAGGGCCAACTGAGGCGTGGATTTATTAAAGAATATTTTTCAAGGGCCAACTGAGGCGTGGATTTATTAAAGAATATTTTTCAAGGGCCAACTGAGGCGTGGATTTATTAAAGAATATTTTTCAAGGGCCAACTGAGGCGTGGATTTATTAAAGAATATTTTTCAAGGGCCAACTGAGGCGTGGATTTATTAAAGAATATTTTTCAAGGGCCAACTGAGGCGTGGATTTATTAAAGAATATTTTTCAAGGGCCAACTGAGGCGTGGATTTATTAAAGAATATTTTTCAAGGGCCAACTGAGGCGTGGATTTATTAAAGAATATTTTTCAAGGGCCAACTGAGGCGTGGATTTATTAAAGAATATTTTTCAAGGGCCAACTGAGGCGTGGATTTATTAAAGAATATTTTTCAAGGGCCAACTGAGGCGTGGATTTATTAAAGAATATTTTTCAAGGGCCAACTGAGGCGTGGATTTATTAAAGAATATTTTTCAAGGGCCAACTGAGGCGTGGATTTATTAAAGAATATTTTTCAAGGGCCAACTGAGGCGTGGATTTATTAAAGAATATTTTTCAAGGGCCAACTGAGGCGTGGATTTATTAAAGAATATTTTTCAAGGGCCAACTGAGGCGTGGATTTATTAAAGAATATTTTTCAAGGGCCAACTGAGGCGTTGATTTATTAAAGAATATTTTTCAAGGGCCAACTGAGGCGTGGATTTATTAAAGAATATTTTTCAAGGGCCAACTGAGGCGTGGATTTATTAAAGAATATTTTTCAAGGGCCAACTGAGGCGTGGATTTATTAAAGAATATTTTTCAAGGGCCAACTGAGGCGTGGATTTATTAAAGAATATTTTTCAAGGGCCAACTGAGGCGTGGATTTATTAAAGAATATTTTTCAAGGGCCAACTGAGGCGTGGATTTATTAAAGAATATTTTTCAAGGGCCAACTGAGGCGTGGATTTATTAAAGAATATTTTTCAAGGGCCAACTGAGGCGTGGATTTATTAAAGAATATTTTTCAAGGGCCAACTGAGGCGTGGATTTATTAAAGAATATTTTTCAAGGGCCAACTGAGGCGTGGATTTATTAAAGAATATTTTTCAAGGGCCAACTGAGGCGTGGATTTATTAAAGAATATTTTTCAAGGGCCAACTGAGGCGTGGATTTATTAAAGAATATTTTTCAAGGGCCAACTGAGGCGTGGATTTATTAAAGAATATTTTTCAAGGGCCAACTGAGGCGTGGATTTATTAAAGAATATTTTTCAAGGGCCAACTGAGGCGTGGATTTATTAAAGAATATTTTTCAAGGGCCAACTGAGGCGTGGATTTATTAAAGAATATTTTTCAAGGGCCAACTGAGGCGTGGATTTATTAAAGAATATTTTTCAAGGGCCAACTGAGGCGTGGATTTATTAAAGAATATTTTTCAAGGGCCAACTGAGGCGTGGATTTATTAAAGAATATTTTTCAAGGGCCAACTGAGGCGTGGATTTATTAAAGAATATTTTTCAAGGGCCAACTGAGGCGTGGATTTATTAAAGAATATTTTTCAAGGGCCAACTGAGGCGTGGATTTATTAAAGAATATTTTTCAAGGGCCAACTGAGGCGTGGATTTATTAAAGAATATTTTTCAAGGGCCAACTGAGGCGTGGATTTATTAAAGAATATTTTTCAAGGGCCAACTGAGGCGTGGATTTATTAAAGAATATTTTTCAAGGGCCAACTGAGGCGTGGATTTATTAAAGAATATTTTTCAAGGGCCAACTGAGGCGTGGATTTATTAAAGAATATTTTTCAAGGGCCAACTGAGGCGTGGATTTATTAAAGAATATTTTTCAAGGGCCAACTGAGGCGTGGATTTATTAAAGAATATTTTTCAAGGGCCAACTGAGGCGTGGATTTATTAAAGAATATTTTTCAAGGGCCAACTGAGGCGTGGATTTATTAAAGAATATTTTTCAAGGGCCAACTGAGGCGTGGATTTATTAAAGAATATTTTTCAAGGGCCAACTGAGGCGTGGATTTATTAAAGAATATTTTTCAAGGGCCAACTGAGGCGTGGATTTATTAAAGAATATTTTTCAAGGGCCAACTGAGGCGTGGATTTATTAAAGAATATTTTTCAAGGGCCAACTGAGGCGTGGATTTATTAAAGAATATTTTTCAAGGGCCAACTGAGGCGTGGATTTATTAAAGAATATTTTTCAAGGGCCAACTGAGGCGTGGATTTATTAAAGAATATTTTTCAAGGGCCAACTGAGGCGTGGATTTATTAAAGAATATTTTTCAAGGGCCAACTGAGGCGTGGATTTATTAAAGAATATTTTTCAAGGGCCAACTGAGGCGTGGATTTATTAAAGAATATTTTTCAAGGGCCAACTGAGGCGTGGATTTATTAAAGAATATTTTTTGAGGCGTGGATTTATTAAAGAATATTTTTCAAGGGCCAACTGAGGCGTGGATTTATTAAAGAATATTTTTCAAGGGCCAACTGAGGCGTGGATTTATTAAAGAATATTTTTCAAGGGCCAACTGAGGCGTGGATTTATTAAAGAATATTTTTCAAGGGCCAACTGAGGCGTGGATTTATTAAAGAATATTTTTCAAGGGCCAACTGAGGCGTGGATTTATTAAAGAATATTTTTCAAGGGCCAACTGAGGCGTGGATTTATTAAAGAATATTTTTCAAGGGCCAACTGAGGCGTGGATTTATTAAAGAATATTTTTCAAGGGCCAACTGAGGCGTGGATTTATTAAAGAATATTTTTCAAGGGCCAACTGAGGCGTGGATTTATTAAAGAATATTTTTCAAGGGCCAACTGAGGCGTGGATTTATTAAAGAATATTTTTCAAGGGCCAACTGAGGCGTGGATTTATTAAAGAATATTTTTCAAGGGCCAACTGAGGCGTGGATTTATTAAAGAATATTTTTCAAGGGCCAACTGAGGCGTGGATTTATTAAAGAATATTTTTCAAGGGCCAACTGAGGCGTGGATTTATTAAAGAATATTTTTCAAGGGCCAACTGAGGCGTGGATTTATTAAAGAATATTTTTCAAGGGCCAACTGAGGCGTGGATTTATTAAAGAATATTTTTCAAGGGCCAACTGAGGCGTGGATTTATTAAAGAATATTTTTCAAGGGCCAACTGAGGCGTGGATTTATTAAAGAATATTTTTCAAGGGCCAACTGAGGCGTGGATTTATTAAAGAATATTTTTCAAGGGCCAACTGAGGCGTGGATTTATTAAAGAATATTTTTCAAGGGCCAACTGAGGCGTGGATTTATTAAAGAATATTTTTCAAGGGCCAACTGAGGCGTGGATTTATTAAAGAATATTTTTCAAGGGCCAACTGAGGCGTGGATTTATTAAAGAATATTTTTCAAGGGCCAACTGAGGCGTGGATTTATTAAAGAATATTTTTCAAGGGCCAACTGAGGCGTGGATTTATTAAAGAATATTTTTCAAGGGCCAACTGAGGCGTGGATTTATTAAAGAATATTTTTCAAGGGCCAACTGAGGCGTGGATTTATTAAAGAATATTTTTCAAGGGCCAACTGAGGCGTGGATTTATTAAAGAATATTTTTCAAGGGCCAACTGAGGCGTGGATTTATTAAAGAATATTTTTCAAGGGCCAACTGAGGCGTGGATTTATTAAAGAATATTTTTCAAGGGCCAACTGAGGCGTGGATTTATTAAAGAATATTTTTCAAGGGCCAACTGAGGCGTGGATTTATTAAAGATTATTTTTCAAGGGCCAACTGAGGCGTGGATTTATTAAAGATTATTTTTCAAGGGCCAACTGAGGCGTGGATTTATTAAAGATTATTTTTCAAGGGCCAACTGAGGCGTGGATTTATTAAAGATTATTTTTCAAGGGCCAACTGAGGCGTGGATTTATTAAAGATTATTTTTCAAGGGCCAACTGAGGCGTGGATTTATTAAAGATTATTTTTCAAGTCAATACAAATAGAGAGTAGTTCTACTCAAGTACTTTTATCCACTTTGGTCACTACCTACAGATACCGATATTCCAGATAGGACAGATAGGAAGATATTCCGTTTGTTGCTTATATAATATTGGAGTTGTTATGCGATGACCACAAGGTACGGCAATTTCAAATACCCTTGGCAGCCGTAACAACAACATCCTCAGCAATATCCGCATTCCTGAAGACCTGTTCTATCCCACTCTATGGATATTCTTCTATTTCTCCCTCTTCTATGGAACTGGTCCATATTATTGGCCTTGTCGGTATGGACATTATGCAAACGTGATTACTTTGTTATTTTGTTGATTTTGTGGGTAGTAGTATGTGTGTGTTTCTTTGCTTGCACTTCTTTATATGTGTGTTGTTTAAGTCTTCAAGTGGCCTTGCCATACAACTACCACTACAACAGTTTGCAAAGAACTTTCCTTCTTCGATTTGAATTTGTAGTAAACACGTACCACAACATTTGATGTTATGGCAGAATTTGTACACGTTAAACTATAAAGTTTTCTTTTTTTTTGCAGTGGGGGTTTCTACTATCTGTCTCGAAGCCCCTACAAAACTTTATGGCATAGACGTGATAATGTCCATTATTGTAAAATAGTTTAAATGGAAATAATTGACAATAAAAGACAATTTTAAGTAAAAATTAACTGGACTTAAAATAACGAAGCACGAACAGAAGTCGCTAGTTTTTTTTTTTCAGAATAGGCATGAGGATTTTTCACCCTCCATCATAAGAAGGAGGAAAATGTTATTATTGCCTGTGAAACTCTACGAAATATTCGGTATAGATACCATAAATTATATATTGGTAGTAATCGTAGGATAATGAGATGTTTTTGGTCCACGATGTGGAGTAGCTTCGATATCAGTGACTGTGGTATGACATTCCGGATACTTGATAAGATAACATCTTTCAATATAGACCCATGTTATCACATAGTCCTCATATACTGGGGATCATTTAAGGTATATTGAACGGTTATGATGCTATTTCAACCGATGTTGCTGTAATTTTGTGTTTTGGGTTTTCCGAGAGGGATATGCTTTCTTGTTGAAAAACATTATTTTGGGACCATATTTTGTGATAGTTAGTGGTTAAAGAGTGGATTCTTCATCAAAGTCGATTGAAGTTCTCTCAAAAAAGAAAATTGTGAAACCAAAGAAAATTTATTTGAGAACGGAATGAACAAATGAAATAATATATAGTTTATTCTAAAGGTATTTTAAATAAGGTATGCGCAACGACATATTGAGTTTAATAGTTTATTCTGTATTTTCAATTAGGGGATACTATAATTGTCAGGGTATTATAGCTTTGTGCAGCCCCAAAAGTTTGTAATGCCGCGAAATATTGGCTCTAGACCCATCTTTAAGTATACCGATCATATCTCGATTACCTGAGTCGATCTAGACATGTGTGTCTGTCCGTCCGTCCGTCTGTCCATTATAATTTGTTAACACGACACATGCTACCGTTATGGACCAATCCGCACGAAAGTTTGCATGTACGATGGGTTTTGCCTAATGAAGATCGGTTATTATTT
This sequence comes from Musca vetustissima, assembly GCF_032173495.1. Lineage (NCBI taxonomy): Eukaryota > Metazoa > Arthropoda > Insecta > Diptera > Muscidae > Musca > Musca vetustissima. The sequence goes on from NW_026874881.1 coordinate 51,266, forward strand.
AAGGGAAGAAATGGACCAAATACTTAATTTTTGTCAGTTTTTCTGGTCGCTCCAGAGGCCGCAATTATGGTCCGAACATCGCGAAATTTTACATGGAGAAGGGAATCGGGCCAAAGAATAAGCATGCCTGTATTGATAAGGATTGGTCAAAAATAAACACTGACTTTTGTGTGAAAAATTACAAAATTTGTATTCTATGGCGTATATATTTACTCATGAAGGACATAGGTCCGAAAAATTGATATTATATCAAAGAGGAGTGGTTGACCATTACATTGATACCAATTTTATGTTCGTATGTACTCAGATGTTACACTTAAATATTTACAGGTGCTTACGTACTGAGATATTATTTAGTAACCCATTACCACACTAGAGGGCGGAAATATATAGCGCTGATCGCTTTGAAATTTTCTATGAAGTTCCAGGTATGGTCAAGGACAACGCTTATAATTTTCGGTCATTATCTGATAATAATTTTGGGATGAAGTGGAACGAAAACTTAATTTTTTGTTTGTTTTTTTTTTCGAGCGGATCTATAGGCCAAAATTGAAAGCCCAACATCACAACATAACCCACGGTAAAGAAAATCTGGACAATACAGCCCTCGTCTACGTGAGCGTGCAAATATCGCGAAATATTCCCAAGCTCGGAATATAGAACCACAGAACGTTAGATTTTCATGGAAGTTGTGTAGGGTATATGATACCCTACACGGCCCCTTCCGACTATACTGCTCCGCTCACTGGTAATGTTTTCAAAAGTGTCTTGAAAACAGACAGACCAATTATCACTTAAAACAGTAGATCCGCTTTTGACCGAATGCAATCGCATTAACATGGAAATTATAACGTTTTAAACCAATTTAGTCCCCATTACACATTACCCTCATTTTCTGGTATTGCTGGGGTTTTTAGCCGAAACGTATTTTTATACCCTTCACCACAGTGTGGTACAGGGTATTATGTCTTTGTGCATATGTTTGTGGCAGGCTAAAATAATCGAGATAGACTCATGGTTCCTTTTGAGAATAAGCATAGAATCACTTTCTGAGTCGATTAATGCATGTCCGTCTGTCCGACCGTCCATATATTTTTGTTAACAAAGGTCGCATTTATGATCCGATTTGGATGAAATTTGGCACAGGTCACTTAATTGGCCCAAGGACGAACCCTATTGTAATTGAAATTGAAAATCGGACCACGTTTAGGCATAGCTCCCATATAAGGTTATCCCCAATTTTTCGGTATTTTGAGGTTCTTAAGCGCGTTTTTCAACTCAATTCGCTGAAAATTTGTATATTGAGTTTTTATTGGGTAGCAAATCTCTCCACTGAAAATTATAAATATGGGTCCATATTTTCGGATAGCCCCCATATAAGGGTACCCCCAATTTTGCGGTTTTTTGGGGGGTTTGATCGCATTTTTCGACCGAATTCGCTGAAATTCGGCACTTTGAGTTCTTATTGGGTACCAAACCTCTATACTAAAAATTATAAATATAGGTCAATTTTTCGGGTAGCCCCCATATTAGGGTTCTTATTGGGTACCAAACAACTCCACGAAAAATTATAAATATAGGTCCAGTTTTTCTGGTAGTCCCCACACAACGGTACCCCCAAATTTTTGGGGTTCTGATCGTATTTTTCGACCGAATTGAGTGTAATTTAGTACGTCGAGTTCTTATGAGGTAGCAAATCTCCCCACTATAAATTCTAAATATTGGTCACTTTTTTCGGGTAGCCCCCATATAAGGGTACACCCCAATTTTCGGTATTTTGGGGTTCATGAACCAAATTCTTTTTATACCCTTCACCACACTGTGGTACAGGGTATAATGTCTTTGTAACAGGTAAAAGGAAACGAGATAGACACGTGGTTCCTTTTGAGAATATGCATAGAATCACTTTTTGAGTCGATTTAAGCATGTCCGTCTGTCCGTCCATGTATTTTTGTGCACAAAGTACAGGTCGCATTTATGATCCGATTAGGATGAAATTTGGCATGGGTCACCCTAAGGACGAACCCTATTGAAATTGGGAAAAATTAATTCAGATTTAGATATAGCTCCCATATATATTTTCGTCCGATTTGAACAAAATTTGGAACAGCGTAATGAATTAGGTGTAGAATGATGTGAGTTAAGTTTGTTGAAAATCGGTTCAGATTTAGATATAGATCTCATATATATATTCCTCCGATTTAATGTAAATGGTGCACCAAAGTCCCTTAATATCTTTTGGTTTGCACTAAATTTGGCACAGCGTAATTAATTAGGTCTAGCTTAATCACAGGTCACATTTATGGTCCTAATGAAATTTAATATTTGGCACAGTTCATTTATATAGGCCAAGGACGAACATGTTCATATTTAAATATTGCTCTGATATATAGTTTTATCCGATTTCACAATAGTGCAACCAAACCCGAAAATTTGTCCGATTTCGCACAGCGCACATATTACTATTAAAAAGCTGAAAAAAGTTTGGTCAGAAAATGTAATATTTGTGATAGACCCTTCCTATTTGTGGTTTGCTGTGAGGCAAGCATCCATTTCAAGTATCTACAATACTATTTCAGGTATATTTAAAATATTCTGTGCAAGCAAGGACCATTTCAAGGCAGTATCTCTCGCTATAATGCGTCAATTTTTTTATTTCTAAATAAGCTGAATTTTTCTTAAGAATTTTTTGTTTCCTTCCTGGCCAAAAAGTATATCGAGCAGGAATTGAGGACCGATTAAAATTTTCTAGAAACGAGAAATTTTTTTATTTGTAAGTTTATTTTTCAGTTGTTCTTCTTTATTTTGCTAAGGCGCATATACCATGAAGACTGATACGGATATTATAGCATTTAAGGGTCTTAATGGTCTAGAAAATATCTCAATGCGTTTACAGTTGTTTAAATATTTAATACAAGCGGCGTATACGTTGTGACAGCAATAATACGCACCCTGAGCCAATAGCATTTATACCTGTCGGCTTGATCGCTCATCTAAAAACAAAACAAAAAAATATTACTAGTTTATATTCTACAGCTTGTATAACATTGTCACACCCCTACAAACAAAACGGTAACTAAGGCATTCTAGCAGGGATCTACCGAACACGACATCAACCAATAAAACAACAATGAAATATTCAAGCATCACTCGGACAATCCAAAAACAAATATTACCACCTCAAATATTCAAAGTTTTTGCTTGCATTGTTTTTTTTTCTTTTTTCGGACTTTGTCCGGTATTGTTGTGGTCTTATGTCGAGTTTGTTTGATTTGTGGTGAATACGTGGTGTTATGTTGTTTTATTGGATTTTGAAAACTAAAGGAATGAAAATACCGGCAGAGTTCGATAAGACTATTTTGGGAGGGGTAGAAGGAAATGTTCTGATACGACGGGGTTTGTGAGCATCAGTATTATTACGCCTGGAAATATGAGCTTCTGAGTTTTAAAAGAATATTTGTTCAAGAGGCTTTCCAATATTGGGAAAGCGTGGATTTTTAGAAGAATTTTTTTTTCAATGGGCTTTCCGAAGCGTGGATTTTTAGAAGAATATTTTTTCAAGGGGCTTTCCGTGGCGTGGATTTATAGAAGAATATTTTTTCAAGTGCTTTCCGAGGCCTGGATTTTTAGAAGAATATTTTTTCAAGGGGCTTTCCGAGGCGTGGATTTTTAGAAGAATATTTTTTCAAGGGGCTTTCCGTGGCGTGGATTTTCAGAAGAATATTTTTTCAAGGGGCTTTCCAAGGCGTGGATTTTTAGAAAAATATTTTTTTCTAGGGGCTTTCCGTGGCGTGGATTTTCAGAAGAATATTTTTTCAAGGTGCTCATTTATGAATATCTATATTTTCTTAATACACTTACATCCATCCCAATTAATTTACTTTTAAATTCTCCATAACTACATTTTGATACCCTCATTAAAAATCTCACTTCATGACCAATGCCACCACAATTGACAATCTCTACATTGACATATTTATTAATATTATACTTTTGTCAATAATTTTAATGAGTTGTATTTACCCACAATGATAATGATACATATTTATATCACCACCATCGGCATCCCCCCAGAAAAATTACCTCATTTCTAATAATTGAAAATAAGAACTCAGAATTCATTTGGCAACATTTAAGCTGTAATTAATGAAATGTAATACTGTTGTGACATTCTAAGTGTTTATTCGTAGAAATATCAATTTATAAGAAGATTTTATTCGTGACATGGTATGGGCATTAATATAAGGTGGTGGTGATGGGGGAAGTGGGTGCCGTTATTGATGTGAGTGTTAATAGCACACACATTGATATGACAACACAAAAGCCTATTATTTTATGTCATGTCAAAGTGCAATGGTTTTCGTTGTTGGGTGTAAGAATATTTATAATGCGGTGAAAAAAAAAAATAAGATAAAAAGGCAATATGTTCGCTAAGAAAATTAAAAAAATCTATGTTGCGGAAAATATATTCTTTAAAAATCGATGCCTTCATTTTGAAAAAAATATTCTTTAAGAAATCCACGCGTTGTATGAATGCTTGAAAAATATTCTTTAAGAAAGCCAGGCCTTGTATAGATGGTCGATTCTTTAAGAAATCCACGCCCTGTATATATCCTTTTTGAAATGTTCTTTGTAATAATCTATGCATTGTTAGGTTTCTTGGAAAATACTTAACTACCTGGCTTGTGACAGAACTTTCGTTCCATAACCCAAGATTAAACCAGTAAGGAAAGTAGTAAAGTCGGACGGGGCCGTTGAATATACCACTTTGGGTATATTCAACAGATGAATCCTAACAGATGTCGTATTTTTGAACAACCAGTAAAATGATAGTGGATCCATAAACATGTCATTTTGCAAACTATACTAAATTTTTCATTTGATCAGACAATGGGGGAAAAAAATTACGTAAATCAATTTAAAGCAAATATGAATCGGACACCCTTTGAATATTTGAATAAATATCTGATAAACATAAGGAGTTTGCTGTACCATTTACTTAAAATCGGACGAAAATGCCAAATTTCGTGTAAATCGAAAGTTATATAGGGACTTTGGTGAAAATATATATGGCAGCTATATAAATTTCAACCGATTTTAAACTTAACACACATCTTTCTAGAAAATATATTTGGGAGCTATATCTTTGGAAAAATACTTACCTATCTAAATTTGAACCAATTTTCAGGAAACTTTACACACATTATTACTGATCTAATTAAGTACGCTGTGCCCAATTTCAAGCAAATCGAAAGATTTATAGGGACTGTAATTCTTAGTAAACCCCTGTTCCCAATATTTTTAAAATTTAAATGGGCTGGTAAATATACCAATGCTTGTTAAGGTTTGTAACTTTGCACATATATATTTGAAGATTTAAAGAGGAAGAAAAATAATTTACAAAAAAATTTTGTTGTTGTTTTACATAATAATGGCGGGCATGATAACTCCTCACTGGAACGATAAAATATACATGTTGGCCCTTGAGCTAAAATATGGCCCTTGAAAAAATCTGAAAACCGATTTTCACAAAATCTTAACACACATCGTTCTAGGCTTAAAAATTCAGTACCCAAAAAAATGTTTGCCAAATTTCACTTGCTGACACAAAAATCGAACGATATATATGGACTTCGGTGCACTATTTACCTAAAATCGGACGAAAATATACATGGGAGCTATATCTAAATCTGAACCAATTTTAACGAAATTTAACACACATCGTTCTAGGCTTAATTCAGTTCGTTATGCCAAGTTTCGTGCAAATCGAAAGATATATAGGGACTTTGGTGCACTATTTACCTAAAATCGGACGAAAATATATATAGGAGCCATATCTAAATCTGAACCGATTTTCACGAAACTTTGCACACATCATTCCAGATCTAATTCATTACGCTGTGCCAAATTTCGTGCAAATCGAAAGATTTATAGGGACTTTAGTACACCATTTACCTTAAATCGGAAAAAAATATATATGGGAGCTATATCTAAATCTGAACCGATTTTTCCCAATTTCAATAGGGTTCGTATTTGGACCAAACAAATGATCTGTGCCAAATTTCATCCAAATCGGATCACAAATGCGACCTGTACTTTGTTAACAAAAATACATGGACGGACAGACGGACATGCATAAATCGACTTAAAAAGTGATTCTATGTATATTCTCAAAATAAACCAAGTGTCTATCTCGTTTACTTTTGCCTGTTACAAACATATGCACAAAGACATAATACCGTGTACCACAGTGTGCTGAAGGGTATAAAAAGATTTCCAGGCGCGTCGGTCTTTTTCGCAGTTTTTCCAATTTGAAAGTCCATATTCGGCAATGTTGTCATCCACTTGATCTTTCCATCTTATTCGCTTTTATATGCCTTCTGGGCTGGGGCATCCTCATCCATTCTAACAACATGACCTGGCCAACGTAGTCGCTGCAGCTCAATACGTCTAACAATGTCGATGTCCGAGAATAGCTGGTACAACTCATGGTTCATTACACGGCGATATTCACCATCAACGCAGATCGGTCCATAGATCATTCGGAGAATTTTTCTCTCAAACAAGAGCTGCCTCATCTGCTTGCGTAAGTACTCATGCTTTAGATCCATATAACAGCACGGGTAGTATCTGCGTCTTGTAGAGTGTGAGTTTGGTCCAGCGAGAGATGGCCTTGCTTTTGAGTTGTTTGCTCAAACCGAATTTGAAAACTGATGTCATTATTTCATTTGTGGCGGTACCAATCTATATAAAACCATTAACTACCTCGAAGCCGAGTCTACTGGATCCGAGCCTACTGGACGAGTCTACTGGACGTCTTGCGCCTTGATACCATCAGCTTGGTCTTCCCGCCGTTTACTACCAGACCCACTTGGGCAGACTCCTTCTCAATTTGTTCAAAGGTGGCTGTTATCGTTCGTAATATTCGACCAATTATATCGATGTCATCGGCGTAGGCGAGTAACATGTGTTGTTTGGTGTACAGAGTGCCATCTCTGTTCAACTTTGCGTCTCGTATGACCTTGTCCAGCAGGATGTTAAAAAGACCACACGACAAACTGTCACCTTGTCTGAATCCTCGTTCGGTATTGAAGGGCTCCGATAGGTCTTTTCCGACTTTAATTGCTGATCTTGTGTCGATGTGTTTTTCGAGGGTTTTTTTGCGCAGAGTTAAAATCTGGTCAATGGTGGATTTGTCAGGTCTGAAGCCGCATTGGTTTGGTCCAATAGATAGCACTTTATATGCGATGGGAAGGAGACTCCTCTATAGTTGGCACATATCATCTTGTCTTCTTTTTTGTGCACGGGACAGGATGCTAAGTTTCCAATCATTGGGCATGCATTCCTATAACCAAATTGTACTAATCGGCTTGTGCATGCTCCTGACAACCAGTCTTGAATAGTTCGGCTTGTAACCCATCGGCACCTGCTGCTTTATTGTTTTTCAGCCGATTTATTGCTATTCTGATCTCATCTTAGCTAGGTGGTATACAGTATATACCGTCATCTTTTATTGGTTCCGGGATATTCTCTTCACCGCTACTATTTGATACCAGAAGTTTTTCAAAATTCTCCTTCCAGATCCTCAGCACGCTGTGTGTATTTGCCACCAGGTTTTCTTCTTCATCTCTATAGGAGGATTTGCCTGCATCGAAGCCTTCGGTTTGGTGTTTTACCCGTTGGTAGAATTTTCGGGCTTCATTCCGACTTCTGTACATCTCGATTTGCTCACGTTTTTCTTGTTCTTTTTTCTGAAAATACGTTTCCCCTCTCTCCTTTTCTCCCGATAATTCTCCATCGCATTAAGTGTTGCTACTGTCTGCAGGTTTGCCTATAAGCTGCGTTTTCCACATCTGTAGCATTACGACACTCCTGATCGTACCACGGATATCATGATGGTGGTCGTTGGTATCCAAGTGTTGCATTTGCTGCAGTTTGTATGGAGTGGGTAATTCTCTGACATTGTGCTTCTATATTATTATCGGAACAAGTAGTGCTTTCGTCAAGCAGTTGGGTAAGTTGAGCGGAGTAGGCCTCGGCTACCTAGGTCGCACCTTTGCTGCTACATTAAGACGGGTGCGAACCTTGGCTGCTACAAGGTAATGGTCCGAATCAATATTAGCTCCTCGTATCAATCGAACGTCTAATACACTGGAAGAATGCTTTCCGTCTATCACAACATGATCATGATTTGATTTCTCGTTGTTCGATCGGGAGAAATACAAGTGGCTTTGTGTATATCGAGATGCTTGAATCTGGTGCTGGTAACTACCATGTTTTTTTTTTTGCTGCCCTTGAAAAATATTCTTTAATAAATCCACGCCTCAGTTGGCGCTTGAAAAATATTCTTTAATAAATCCACGCCTCAGTTGGCCCTTGAAAAATATTCTTTAATAAATCCACGCCTCAGTTGGCGCTTGAAAAATATTCTTTGAAAAATATTCTTTAATAAATCCACGCCTCAGTTGGCCCTTGAAAAATATTCTTTAATAAATCCACGCCTCAGTTGGCCCTTGAAAAATATTCTTTAATAAATCCACGCCTCAGTTGGCCCTTGAAAAATATTCTTTAATAAATCCACGCCTCAGTTGGCCCTTGAAAAATATTCTTTAATAAATCCACGCCTGTTGGCCCTTGAAAAATATTCTTTAATAAATCCACGCCTCAGTTGGCCCTTGAAAAATATTCTTTAATAAATCCACGCCTCAGTTGGCCCTTGAAAAATATTCTTTAATAAATCCACGCCTCAGTTGGCCCTTGAAAAATATTCTTTAATAAATCCACGCCTCAGTTGGCCCTTGAAAAATATTCTTTAATAAATCCACGCCTCAGTTGGCCCTTGAAAAATATTCTTTAATAAATCCACGCCTCAGTTGGCCCTTGAAAAATATTCTTTAATAAATCCACGCCTTGTTGGCCCTTGAAAAATAAAAAATAAATCCAAAATATTCTTTAAAAAAAATAAATCCACGCCTGGCCCTTGAAAAAATATTCTTTAAGAAATCCACGCCTTGTATGGATGCTTGAAAAATATTCTTTAAGGCGTGGATTTGTACAAGGCGTGGATTTGTATGGATGCTTGAAAAATATTCTTTAATAAATCCACGCCTTGTATGGGTCCTTGAAAAAATATTCTTTAATAAATCCACGCCTTGTATGGGTCCTTGAAAAAATATTCTTTAATAAATCCACGCCTTGTATGGGTCCTTGAAAAAATATTCTTTAATAAATCCACGCCTTGTATGGGTCCCTGCAAAAATATTCTTTAATAAATCCACGCCTTGTATGGGCCCCTGAAAAAATATTCTTTAAAAAATCCACGCCTTGTATGGGTCCTTGAAAAAATATTCTTTAATAAATCCACGCCTTGTGGAGGTCCTTGAAAAAATATTCTTTAATAAATCCATGCCTTGTGGAGGCCTTGAAAAAATATTCTTTAATAAATCCACGCCTTGTGGAGGTCCTTGAAAAAATATTCTTTAATAAATCCACGCCTTGTATGGGTCCTAGAAAAAATATTATTTAATAAATCCACGCCTTTTATGGGTCCTATTCTTTAATAAATCCACGCCTTGTATGGGTCCTTGAAAAAATATTCTTTAAAAATCTACGCCTTGTATGGGTCCTTGAAAATATATTCTTTAATAAATCCACGCTTGTATAGGTCCTCGAAAAACTAGTCTTTAATATATCCACGCCTTGTTTGGATCCTTGAAAAAATATTCTTCACAGTGTAGTGAAGGGTCCTATAATTGTTATATTACCACATTACTATTATTTTTAACTTTAAATTACAATTCCAAAATATATCACATTTTCCGATACGTAATCATCGAAAGAATTTAACGAGCACATTTTAGTATCAAATCTGTGCACTTTTTTGTGTGTTATTGCAATGACCTCCCCTCGATTGGGTTGCATCCTCCAAACAATCACTAAATGTTGATGATGATGATTGTGACGATAAAGACAATCAATTCACGTCCAACATTTATCATTTACATATTCGATCGTAAAGACATGCTGTCGTCTGGGGGATTGACTGTTGCAATTGAAGAGAACAAAAGAAGAAGAAGAAGAAAAAAAAACAACATAAGAAAAGTGGGAAAAAACCTCAACGACATTACCCAAATAACAAGGACAATGACATTTGAAAGTATTTTCACACTTTACTGCATCTAATTCGCCTTATGTCAGTCAGTCAGCCAACCAGCCACCCAACAATTGTCGAAATAAGAAATGTATTTTTCTTGTCTGAGTGTGTGTCTGTTTTTCCTGTTTTCAATCGTTAAGATTTCTCTCAGTCAGTCGTCAACACTTCAGTTTAGTAGTTCAGTAGTAGTTGCGCCCACACACAAATCTGATGGGAATATCGCATCAGTCAGCCATCCAGCCAGCAATCTAAAAGAATAGATGGAGAACAATATCGAATTGTTATTTTTCGCATCAAGATGTGATAGAAGAAGAGTGCGAGGAGTAAAAAACCATATGTGCACAATATTCTTATGGGATTTTATAATCTATATATTTATGAAAAACATATATTAGGGGAAGGAAACAAAAACCCGGACCAAGTATTTTTTATGAGGCTATCTCAATTTTTTCGGGAATATTTTTGTGGGCCATATCAAGGCGTGGATTTTTTTTAAGAATATTTTTGTGGGTCATCTTAAGGCGTGGATTTTTTAAAGAATCATCTCAGGACTTTGCTTTTTTAAAGAATATTTTTTTGTGGGTCATCTCAAGGTGTGGATTTTTATACCCTACACAACTATGTTGTCAGGGTATTATAGCTTTGTGCAGCCCCAAAAATTTGTAACGCCGCGAAATATTGGTCCTAGACCCACCTTTAAGTATACCGATCGTCATATCTCGATTAGCTGAGTCGATTTAGACATGTGTGTCCGTCCGTCTGTCCATTATAATTTCTAAAAACACGATACAGGCCACAGTTATGGACCAATCTTCACGAAATTTAGCATGTAGGATGGGTTCTGGCCAATGAAGACCCCTATTGTTTTTGGGAAAGATCGGTTAGTATTCAGGGGATGAAATGGACCAAATACTAAATTTTTGTCGGTTTTTCTGGTTGCTCCAGAGGCCGCAATAATGGCCCGAACATCGTGAAATTTTGCATGGAGAAGGGGATTGGGCCAAAGAATAAGCATGCCTGTTTTGATAAAGATCGGTCAATATTTAGCGGGTCAAATGGACGCTGAATTGTGTGTGAAAAATGACAAAATTTGTATTCTATAGCGTATATATTTACCACTGAAGGACATAGACCCGAAAAGTTGATATTATATCCAAGAGGAGTGGTTGACCTTTAATTATGTTGTTGTATGTGCTCTGATGTGGGAGTTACACCTAAATATTTACAGGTATCTCCAAATTCGTATATTATTTAGTAATCCATTATCACTCTAGATAGCGGAACTATAGCGCTGATCGCTTTGAAATGTTGCATGAGGTTCCAGGTATGGTCAAGGACAACGCCTATAATTTTCGGTGATGATCAGATAATAATTTTGGAATGAAGTGGACTGAAAACTTAATTTTTTTTGTGTTCTTTTCGAGTCGATATATAGACCACAAATGAAAGCTGAACATCACAACACAACCGTCGGTGAAGGGAATCTGGACAATAGTTGTACTGAATACTCGTAATATTTGGAAAATATGTCAGTGTGAGGAAGAGGTGCTGTTTACCTCTAATCGGGCAAGAGGGTGCAAATATCACGAAATATTGCCCAGGCTCGGAATAAACATCCGCAGAAAAGGGTATCGTATGGTCGGCCCCGTCCGACTATACTGCTCCGCTCACTGGTTTAAAGAATTTTTCAAAGAACATTTTTCCAGAATCATCTCAGGACTTGGCTTTTTCAAAGAATACTTTTTTATGGGCCAACTCAAGGCGTGGATTTTTTAAAGAAAATTTTGTGGATAATTTGGATGGTATTTTTATGGAATATTCCAAGAAGGATATTTTCATAGGTCATTTCTAGGAGTAGCTAATTTTGGTATATCTCCCATTAGCGGTGTCCCCAATTGGCTGCAATTTCGTATCAGGATTTCTGATTTGTAAATCTCTCATTTTCTATTAGTTTCGAATATAACGGTAACCCCTTTTTATACCCCCCACCATCGTATGGAGGGTATATTAATTTTGTCATTCCGTTTGTAACTCATCGAAATATTCATTTCCGATCCTATAAAGTATATATATTCTAAGACGATCATGTACGTCCGTGCGTCTGTCCGTCCGTCTGTTGTAATCACGCTATCTTCTGAAGGAATTGAGATAGGGTGCTGAAATTTTGTATAGGTTTGTCTTTTGTCTGCAGGCAGGTCGAAGGTTCGTAGATGGAATATATGGGTCCACGTTTAGGCATAGCTCCAATTTTCGGTATTTTGGGGTTCTTGAGCGCATATTTCAACCGAATACGCTGAAATTTTGTACATTGAGTTCTTATTGCGTACTAAATGTCTCCACAAAAAAATATAAATATAGGTCCACTCTTTCTGGTAGCCCCCATATAACGGTACCTCCTAATTTTCAGTTATTTAGGGGTTTTAATTGTATTTTTCCACAGAATTGGCTGTAATTTAGTATTTTGAGTTCTTAATAGGTACCAAATCACTCCACAAAAAAATTATAAATATAGGTCCATTTTTTCGGATAGCCCCTATATAAAGGTACCCCCAATTTTCGGTATTTTGCGGTTCTTGAGCGAGTTTTTGAACCGAATACGCTGAAATTTGGTATTTTGTAGTCGTATATGGCAAGAAATCTCCCCACCAAAAATTTTTCATATTCGCCCCCTCATGGGGTCGTGCCCATACAACCCCATTTTTATACCCTTCAGCACACTGTGGTACAGGGTATTATGTCTTTGTGCATATGTTTGTAACAGGCAAAAGGAAACAAGATAGACACATGGTTTCTTTTGAGAATATGCATAGAATCACTTTCCGAGTCGATTTACGCATGTCCGTACGTCTGTCCGTGCGTCCTATATATATTTTCGTCCGATTTAATGTAAATGGGGTACCAAAGTCCCTATATATATTTCGATTTGCACAAAATTTGGCATACGGTACTAAATTAGGTCTAAAATTATATGTGTTAAGTTTCGTGAAAATTGGTTCAGATTTCGATATAGCTCCCATATATATTTTCGTGCGATTTAATGTAAATGGTGCACAAAATCCCTATATATCTTTCGATTTGCACAAAATTTGGCATACGGTACTGAATTAGGTCTAGAAGTATATGTGTTAAGTTTCGTGAAAATCGGTTCAGATTTAGATATAGCTCCCATATATATTTTCGTCCGATTTAATGTAAATGGTGCACAAAAGTCCATATATATCTTTTGATTTGCACGAAATTTGGCATACGGTACTGAATTAGTTCTAGAATTGTATGTGTTAAGTTTCGTGAAAATCGGTTCAGATTTAGATATAGCTCCCATATATATTTTCGTACGATTTTAGGTAAGTAGTGCACCAAAGTTCCTATATATCTTTTGATTTGCACGAAATTTGGCACAGCGTAATGGATTAGGTGTAAAATGATGAGTGTTAAGTTTGCTGAAATCGGTTCTGATTTAAATATAGCTTCTATATCTGACCAAATGAAAAATTTAGTATCGGTTGCAGAATATGTTTATGGATCCAATTTCATTTTGCTGGTCCTTTAAAAATGCGACCTCTGTTAGGATTCATCTGTTGTATATACGCAAAGTGGTGAAGGGTATCATATAGTCGGCCACGTCCGACTTTACTACTATCCTTACTGGTTATTCGTTATTTTAGGATTGCTGATATATACGATTTCTGTTCTTCCACCCTATTAAATATAACACTCCCACCCACATCTTGATATAACTAAGATTGAACTTATGGAAATGTTATAAAAATAAGAATAAATGTTAATGTTATTACCCGGTTTTTTGGTTGTACCATAAAAAAAGAAAGATGTTCCCGTTTTCGTTGCTGATGTGTTGTCTTTGTCTAGTTTTTCTCCGATTTTTATGAGATTGGCATTTTATTGCACTTTCGTCTTGGATCATTTGAATTGAGTTTTCATGAAATTTCTATAACATGAAAAATGCATGTGCACCATGTCAAAGGTTAAAGAACTGTAAATCTGTGTGTGTTTTCAAACATCAATCGATAAGTGGGATGTTAAGTTAATATGTGTTAAGATTGTTTTAAGTGTGTGATAAGTCTTTAAGAGAAAAACAAATACACTTTTTATATTAATCGATTTTTAAATTGTCTATGCGTTTAATATCACATGTATAAATCATGCGTAAGCCTAAAGCCTTTTGAATTTATCCACGCAGAGATAGACTTCATTAAGCTTTTAAAGCTTGAAGACTTCCGCAGGGATTCTATGCACTCTAATAAGGGAGCTAGGTAAATTCGGTGGATTTTTCGAAATGGAGTTGTTAGAAATCAGTTTTTCATACTAAAGTAGAGGTATTTTAAAGTCCTCCAGAGATTATGTCTTTGAAACACTCAAATATTGACTTTAGCTTTTCTATTTGAGGACCTCGAAATTTGGCATGGCGTACTGAATTGAGTCTAGAAAGATGTGTATTAAGTTTCGTGAAGATCGGTTCAGATTTAGATATAGCTCGCATATATATTTTCGTCTATTTTACATAAATGGTGCACCAAACTCTTAATGTTTGTCCGATTAACACGAAATTTTGCACAACGTATCAAATTGAGACGGAAATGACGGTAATGGGTTTTGTTGATATTGGTGCAGATGCAGCCATAGCTTCCGTATATATTTCGAGCGGGTGTCTGATTGAAATTAAATTTTTAACAGTGCGGCGTTTTCCATAAATGTGTCCCATGGTACACAGACGACTCTAAATCGGACTGAATGAAATTTATCATATGTTGCAGAAACACATGAATATGTTCCGTCAAGGGAACATTGACATACAATTGTAAGGATACATATTTACAATATATCCAAAGTAGTGAAGGGTATCACATAGTCGGTCCAGTCCTTACTTTCCTTACTGTTTTTTTTTTTTTTGGAAAACTTCAAAAAGTTAATTTATCTGTGGTCTCCATAAAATGCATCTAAGAAGCATTGTTGTCAAAACTTGATTGTGAAAAATTTTGGATTTTACTTAAAAAATTCTAAAAAGTCCTAAACATTTTAGTGGCAAAAATGTGTTAAAAATTTTTGATATAGAAATTTGGTTATACTTTCTAATACGATCTATGCTTCATAGAAAAAAAAACGGAGCAGTATAGTCGGACGGGGCCGACCATACGATACCCCACACAACTGCTATAAAAAGCAAACATTCGGCGGTTCTATATTCCGAGCTTGGGCAATATTTCATGATATTTGCACACTTTTTACCGATTATAGATCAACAACTCCACTTTCTAACCCTGGCATATTTTCCAAAATTTTTCTGTTGAAGTGAATTTTTACGCCATAAAATAAAAATTGATCACTTTATGTTTTAGTTGATTTCACCCTCGGAATATTGACTGATCATCATCTAAACAGCCGCTCTAAATATTTGGTCAGATCCCCTTCTCCTTGTAAAATAGGTGATGTTCTGCATATAATAATTGCCTCTAGAGCGACTAGAAAATCTGACAAAATTAAACTTTTCGGTTCCGTTCACCCCCTGAAATCTGAAATCTCAACTTCACCGATAACTATAGGCGTCGTCCTTGACAATAATCGGAACTTCATGTACAATTTCAAAGCGATCAGCGAGACATTTTCGTCCTCTAATGAAGTAATAGTAAAACTAAGCACATAGTCATCTTTAACTAATTACGTATAACTCACACATCAGAGTACATACAGCCAATTGGTATCAATTTGAAGGGCATTCTGGGGTATATGTCCTTCAGGATCAAGTATATACGCCCCAGAATAAAAATTTTGTAATTTTTCACACAAAAGTCAGGGTCCATTTCACTATGTTCGGACCATAACTGAGGTCTCTGGAGCGACCAGAAAAACCGACAAAAATTTAGTATTTGATCCATTTCATCTCCTAAATATTAACTGATCTTTAGCAAAAACAATAGGGGTCTTAATTGATCAGAACTCTTCCTACATGCAAAATTTCGTGAAGATTGGTCCATAACTGTGGCCTGTATCGTGTTTACAAATTATAATGGATGGACGGACATACATGTCTAGATCGACTCAGCTAGTCGAGATATGACGGTCGGTATACTTAAAGGTGGGTCTAGGATATTTCGCGGTGTTACAAACTTTTGGGGCTTCTATAATACGCTGACAACATAGTTGTGTACGATACAAATATACTTAAATACTGTCGTAATTTCTCGAAATATTGGTCGTATCACCACATTTTAGTATACGGATCGTAATATTGTGATTGGCTGAGTCGATCTAGATATATGAAAATTGTGAAAAATTGCATCTTGTGATAATTAAAGCGCAGTTCAATCAATTAAGGACGAAACGGAAGAAACAAAATCTCAAAAATATATGCAATACCTAGAAATCATGATATGGAGATATATATTTATATACGAGTATAATCGGGTAGCCAGTGGTGATTTTTTCTATTTGTGGTTTTCATATGCTCACCAATGTCTTTCATTCCATATAAGAATTTATTTATAAGTATTGAACAGCAAATTCTGCGATGATAACGCCTTTTATAGGTCTGTTCTGCGGATGATCCATTTATTCTACGCTGAATTGAAATGATGTATGAGAGCTTGCGAATTTCTCAGAATACTTCAGGGGAGAAATCGCAGTGTATAACTCCGAATTGATCGTCGCACAGTGCTTAAGCGGAACAGTCGCCTCTGATCATTTTTGAGAGGCAACATACGAAGTGCTCCCCGAACATTACAGAGATTTTATTAATCTCTGAGAAATTGTAAAAAATGGTCACTGTAACTAACTGCTGAGAACATTTATGCTAAAAATGTCAGACAGTCCAGGTAATACTTTATGTATTAAACATTTTCTGTAAATACAACCACTTCGTCTGAAACCCTAGAACTTTCAAAATACGAAAAAGAACGTCAAAACGCAACCTCATTTAAAAATACAACTTAACCTTTAAAATGCTGAAAATGAAATCTTGCGTATATGGGAACTATCCATGGACCATGGATTTTCTACAAAAAATTGTACACATATATTTTTCAGTTATCTACCCACCAACAACTCAGATTGCCAAATTACAGCCATCTTGGTTGAAAACGGCACCAAGAACCTTCGCAATACTTACATTTTAGCAAGACCATTGAATGACGATTAGATCAGACTCCAAGAAATCGGAATGACAAACTCAGTCTCTTTGGATGGAAAATGCGGATCAAAGCTTCAAACGATGGATAAATCGAGCCATCAACACTCTTCTGAGCCATCAACACTCTTCCAAAAAACGGTTGCGCAAAAACATGTGTATACCATGGAAGCAATTGTAGGTGTGTGGATTAATTATCCATCGCTACAACAAAAATCTGCTTTGAAAAGGACTGTTCCTAGAATGAAGACAAATGTCGAACATTGATAAATTTGTATTTATTTAGGGCGCAATAAATACAAGTTATCAACGTACGACCTTTGTAATGCCACATAGCCCAATATGCCTGATGAGCCGCTTAACCAACGGCGAAACGCGTCGCATAATGGTGGGTACGTAGGTTCTTCTCCTGGCTTTCCTTTTCATTGGAAAACTTAGATCATCAAGCTCGACTCGAAAGAGTATAAATAATCACTTAAAATTGCTTTGAAATGATCACTGCCCTTACAAGGCAACATTCAAATAACAAAAAAAGAAAAAAAAAATTTAAACCTTTTCTTTTAGCGTAGGGTAAAACCAAGGTTAAGGATTTCATCGACTCTTTGAGTGCTTGGTGTTGTATAAGTAATTGTGAATATTGCATAGATTATGTATACGTCTACGAAATAGCAGTCCTATGCACTACTTGTCCCCGTTATTAAAACGTGTTATGTATTTTAATTTTCTTTGTTATCCCAAGAAAAAATAAATAAATGTTAGGTGTTAAAAAATAATTATTTATTTAAATAGGAGAAAAAACAGGTTTTTACTACGATTTCGTTTGTGCACGCTCTAGATGAAATTATTACTTTACAGTTTTTCATAGCATACCCCGTAATTCGATAATAACGCCGCACAGATGTTTATAATTGCATTTGGTGCTTTGAGGATTTTATATGACACAATGTTCTTCATGTTCCTTTATAGGAGAGAAAAAATCTCCTTTGTGGTTTGCCATAACAGCAGTGTCATTATTCTTATTTCACTTCAAATGCAACTGAAGCGTGACATTCCACATCAGTGCTTCGTTTACTAAACAGTAAGGAATTGTGGCATATTCGAAGAGGCAAAAACCACGAATGAAAAACTTAATAAGACATATCACCTTTGAAGTGGCTGAAAAAAGTATATCTAAAGTCATCGAAATTAAGATAACACAAAATTAATTTGAAATAATGGAAAGAAGAGGCAATTCAAAACATATTTTATGGCTTTCCTTAATTAATTCTTTGTATTAAAGGAATATTTTTTCAGCGACCTACAAAAGGCGTTAATTTTTTGAAAAATGTTTTTAAAGGACCTACGAAGGCGTGGATTTTTATTAAATATTATGTCAAGGACGTGCACAAGGCGTGTTTTTTTAAAGAATATATTTTCAAGGACCAACCGCACAAGGCGTGGATTTATTAAAGAATATTTTTTCAAGGACCAACCACACAAGGCGTGGATTTATTAAAGAATATTTTTTCAAGGACCAACCACACAAGGCGTGGATTTATTAAAGAATATTTTTTCAAGGACCAACCACACAAGGCGTGGATTTATTAAAGAATATTTTTTCAAGGACCAACCACACAAGGCGTGGATTTATTAAAGAATATTTTTTCAAGGACCAACCACACAAGGCGTGGATTTATTAAAGAATATTTTTTCAAGGACCAACCACACAAGGCGTGGATTTATTAAAGAATATTTTTTCAAGGACCAACCACACAAGGCGTGGATTTATTAAAGAATATTTTTTCAAGGACCAACCACACAAGGCGTGGATTTATTAAAGAATATTTTTTCAAGGACCAACCACACAAGGCGTGGATTTATTAAAGAATATTTTTTCAAGGACCAACCACACAAGGCGTGGATTTATTAAAGAATATTTTTTCAAGGACCAACCACACAAGGCGTGGATTTATTAAAGAATATTTTTTCAAGGACCAACCACACAAGGCGTGGATTTATTAAAGAATATTTTTTCAAGGACCAACCACACAAGGCGTGGATTTATTAAAGAATATTTTTTCAAGGACCAACCACACAAGGCGTGGATTTATTAAAGAATATTTTTTCAAGGACCAACCACACAAGGCGTGGATTTATTAAAGAATATTTTTTCAAGGACCAACCACACAAGGCGTGGATTTATTAAAGAATATTTTTTCAAGGACCAACCACACAAGGCGTGGATTTATTAAAGAATATTTTTTCAAGGACCAACCACACAAGGCGTGGATTTATTAAAGAATATTTTTTCAAGGACCAACCACACAAGGCGTGGATTTATTAAAGAATATTTTTTCAAGGACCAACCACACAAGGCGTGGATTTATTAAAGAATATTTTTTCAAGGACCAACCACACAAGGCGTGGATTTATTAAAGAATATTTTTTCAAGGACCAACCACACAAGGCGTGGATTTATTAAAGAATATTTTTTCAAGGACCAACCACACAAGGCGTGGATTTATTAAAGAATATTTTTTCAAGGACCAACCACACAAGGCGTGGATTTATTAAAGAATATTTTTTCAAGGACCAACCACACAAGGCGTGGATTTATTAAAGAATATTTTTTCAAGGACCAACCACACAAGGCGTGGATTTATTAAAGAATATTTTTTTCAAGGATATCTTAATTTATATGTTTCAGTTTTATCACGTATCACCTGATAATATTACTCCGATGTATGCAACAGTATATCGCCGTTTATCCCGCTATTATGGACCCATTTAGTTGTCTCTACTAATCTCGTATTAAGATTTCAATCTTAATATTCAATTGAAATTTGCAGTTTCTTGGCAAACGGTAAAAGTAAAACCAACACAAAAGTGCCTAAAACTTCCACATTTTCCGTTCAAACATTATTTGCGGTTTGAAGAGCAAATGTCGTCGTCGTCTTTATCGCCGGGGTTCAAAAGTTTTACTTCTCCGCAAATATTGCCAAAAGATAAAATGAGATTGTCAACAATAGATATGACGTGTGTGTGTGAACGCCAGAAACAATTTTCAACAATATTTCGCCTTTTGTTTGAAAAGGCAAAAAAAAGGGATTTTTTGTGGTTCTAATAGAGGGGCTGTGGGGGAAAGTAATAATCATAATCGTAATCATAAGTTTGAATGGTTTTAGATTTTGAAAGTTATTATCTGGGAAAAATGTTTGTTACACAGTCGTTGCAAAAGGTCTTAAAAATTAATAATATATATTTTTGTGGTTACGGGTGGGAATTTTGTATTTTAATGACAGATTTTTTGGGAAGGTGTAACATAAAGGTGAAAATTAATATTGTATGTATGTTAAATAATCCAATTTATATGTATGGAAATGTATTTAGGAATAATATTTTTAGGTTTGCTTTGAAATATATTACAGAATCACATTTTTACTTCGTCAAGAAATGGAATTATAATCCAAATTATTTATATTAGAGTATGCATTAGGAGATATTTGTAAAGCATACTTTTTTAAGGATAATACTTATACTTTTTAAGTAATAAAAAGCGCGGAATTTCAAGGAGCATTCTCAAAGGTTTTAAAAGATTATTAGTGCCCGTTATAAGAGTGGATTAATAAAAACAACAAATAAAAGTTTCAAACACAACTTTAACTATCGAAAGTGTTTGGGGAGTGTTGGTTGACTTATGCAATATTTACCTCTGATATCTTGAATGCTTCTGAAGACCAAAAATACTCACCTTTTTATGGTAACATTTCCAAAAATTTCAACCATCAACTAAAATTCCACACTACGAAGAACTGTCTGTTTTACTGTCACGGATTATGATGTGATGTATAATGGTCCGGATCATAATATAGGGGATATAACAAACCATGGGCCTATACGAACGATAGGTATAAATGAATGTTGCAAACCCCAATGCACAAAAATTGCAAATGTCCGCAATTTTAATCCTACAATAGAGCAGATTTATAGGGCGAGGTTATATGATGATCTGGTAGGAAATATCGAAAGACGGGAGGAATTATATTCGAACCTGACCTTTTAGTACAGATCTACAAACAGATGGAAATGGCTAATTCGAATACCTCTGTGCTATAGTGAACACAGGAGCTATATATCAGTTACCTATTTTAATATAAATCGCCAAAAGGAATAATTTAATCATTGTGGTAGGTAGGGAGATATGGACCCCAATAAATATTCAAAGTACTGAAGACTGGCTAATTCCGTTGAAAAACGTTGCTCAAAATTGCAACTTAAAGTACTGTTATATTGGGGATATCCTCAAAAGTGAACCGACATCAAAAAATTTTTGTTTGAAGATTTGCTATTCAAACTACCAAATAACAGCCAATTGGGTTAAAAACGTGTCCGTACTCTCCAAAAACCCCAATAATGGGGGATACCGTTGTATGAGTGCTACCATAAAAAGTAGACAAATTTTTTGTAGGGAAATTTGCTACCCAATGCTAACCCAAACATCAAATTACTGTCGAATCGATTTAAAAACATTCAAAAAATCTCCATAATACCGAATATTTGCATGTTATAAGGGACAATTCCAATCATCCTAGAGATTTTAATGTAAATCGTCTGAAATTTCTGCTGAGCTCTTTTCCTTTGTTCGAAGGGATTTTTTTTCAAAGGCAGATTTCCTTTTTCGAGGAGGGAAAATTTCTTCGAAGTACTAACTACCCTAACTTCTCTTTGATTACTCTTCCGAGTTCGATCCAGTTAGTCTTGGACTTTTTTTTCGGAAGTTTATGGGTTTCGGTAGGGGCCGTGAGATAAAATATATCTGTGGTCAAAGGTTGGTTTTCTTGCCAATGCTTAAGCTATTTTTTGTTAGTATTCATATAACCTAGTAGGTCCTGATTCCTTCTTTGCATTAGTTCTACCCCACATCGCTATCAAACAATACGTCGTTACATGTTTTCTTCGGTAGGTCGAACATAAATTAAACCAATGACAGATAAATTTTACCATTCCCCAGCTTCGGTACAGTTCCGTCTGATGTTAACAACGCCATTAAGAAGGGAAATAATACGATACGTCTTAGACAGACATGCCAGAAAAGGCCTATGCAATTCTATATTAAGGAGAGTCCCCTCTTAGTTCTGCTCCCTATGGAAGACTTCTCCACCAGCAGTGTCTTGTTCTATATGCCGAATACTTTCAGAATACATTCTTTCGTGATATCGCCGCCCCAATCTCAGATGAAGACCGTTGTGTTTTGCAATTGACAAATTACTATTTTCCTGTCCTAGTTGAGTTTCAGTGTCTAACTGATAGGGACAATGCTGCACCAAATTTCTTCAGGATTTCAAAGTTGTTTGAGGACACAAATTCAAGCATTAAATGGTCCTCCTTAAATTCACAGGTGTCGGGTTCGATGGGGCCTTTTCTTTCGAAATAAATTCTTGTAGCAGTCTTCTTCAACTTTGAATTGGTTCTGTTTCCTCTTTATATCAGCATAGAGGAAGTGCTTTTTCTCTTTTGTGGGTTGACATTCGTCTGCTTTTCCGGAGACATAATCCTTTTCGCAGCTTCCGAGAAAGTGGTATGGTGGCCAGGCTAATTATTTCGAGTATGCTGTTCGCTTCTGTTTCTCCGCTTCATCTTGGCCAGTTTCCGGCCCTGTGTCCCTTTATTGTCGTGAGCTTGGTAATATCCTTCCTCGTTTCTTCCACCATCTTATCAGCCTCTTCGCTCCAAGACATTTATCTCGATTTTACATTCGTTTTCCGCCTGGGAATTTGAGTTCGAGACCCCGTCTATCTCACAATTTATCAAAAATCTCGTCTACTGATTTAAATACACTCAGATCTTTAGCAAACATTCACGATCGCATGGTGAGGACGTCGCTCATAACTCGTGGGATGCTCAAAGACCCCACACATTACGAGGTTATTTAATGCGTAACAATATTTGTATTTCCTTCTTCAAAACTTAGGTTTGGTCCGCGATTATAAAGCCCTAAAGGGCGATTCAACTACCCCATCACATCCAGGTTTAATTGATTGTATTAGATTGGTGTGATAAATTAGGGGGTCAATTCAGAGTGAAATTTTTCCCCGAAGGCTCTGTTAGAGTAGATAAAAATGTGAGCTTTCATGGGTCATCCACCGTACATTATTAATCCAATGGCCAATTGGAATTTATTCGCGCAGTCAAGAAAAATATGTCAACAATTTTCGTGACCAGAATGGGGGTACGTATTCAAATGTCCACTTTTCTATTTTTGCCTCTGGTTTTTCGATTTTGTCAAATATTTTAACAATAGATATTGAAATACTGGATCGAAAGTCGATCATTAAAAGCCGACTTTGCGATTTCCAATGTCTCTTTGACTTTCAGCATGTTCAATTCAAAAACTAGATTAGTCGAAAGTCTATTTACTTATTCTTAGAAAAGAATATGCTATTGTTGCGTTCAAAATTGTTTCGATTTGTCTCGATTGTGTATAAACTATGCAGGAGAATACCTTGAAACCCGTTTTTTATTTAATGTACTTAAGGTATAGCCTCCATATGAAAGTTCCTATCTATTTATTATAACCTACAAAACTATGTTGTGCAGCTCCAAGAGTTTGTAACACCGCGAAATATTGGTCCTAGACCCATCTAGTATACCGATCCCGACTAGCTGAGTCGATCTAGACATGTGTATCCGTCTGTTCATTATAATTTGTAAACACGCTACAGGCCACAGTTATGCACAAATATGTTGCATGTAGAACCGGTTCTGGCCAATGGGACCCCTATTGTTTTTGGTAAAGATCGGTCAATATTTAGGGGATGAAATTGACTAAATACTTATTTTTTGTCGGTTTTGCTAGTCGCTCCAGAGGACGCAATTATGGCCGGAACATCGTGGAGAAGGGGATCGGGCCGAAGAAAAAGCATGTCTGTTTTGATAAAAATCGGTCAATATTTTGAGGGTCAAATGGACCCAGACTTTTGTGTGAAAAATTACAAAATTTGTATTCTATGGCGTATATATTAACCCCTGAAGGACATAGAGCCGAGAAGCTGATAGTATATCCAAGAGGAGTGGTTGGCCTTTAAATTGCCACCAATTATATTGTCATATCTACTCGAATGTGGGAGTTACACGTAAATATTTACATGTGCTTACGTATTCATATAGTATTTAGTAATCCATTACCACAATGGAGGGCGGAATTAAAGTCCTGATCGCCTTGAAATGTTCCATGAGGTTCCAGTTATGGTCAAGGACAACGCCTATAATTTTCGATGATGATCAGATAATAATATTGGGATGAAGTGGACCAAAAACTTTTTTTTGTGTTTTTTTTTCGAGTCAATCTATAGGCCACAACTGTAAGCCGAACATCACAACACAACCCACCGTGAAGGGAATCTGGACAAGTAATTAGAAGGACTGTACAGAATATTAGTAATATTCGGAAAATATGTCAGTGTAAGGAAGAGGTGCTATTGACTCCTAATCGGGCAACAGGGTATATATATCACGATATATTGCCCAGGTTTGGAATAAACATCCGCAGAATGTTACCGTTCCGTTGTAGTTGTGTAGGGTATCATATGGTCGGCCCCGTCCGACTATACTGCTCCGCTCACTGGTTTTAGTATTGTAAATGTGTAGGGTATAAATAGTGGTGGGGACTGGGCCATTATAAATTCGTTCTTCCCTATCATCTTAGCAAATTCTTCTCATCCTTGGTCACTGAACGTATGTATTAACCTGACCTCCTACTTATTGCAGTGCAAGTCCCATCCAGCATTGCATTTTAAAATTGTTGTACATGTTAGCATTATGATTAATTATTTGCGATTCTTGTTGTCAGACAGGAAAACATGTACTGACTGCTTCGAAGTTGGAACACATAAACAGAAAAATTCAATGTTTTTAATTATTTGGCAACAGCATCATAATCTGACGGGCAAAACGCTTAAAACCGCATACAATTTTCACAACATTACAACAAATGTTCTGAGTGTTACTATTTTAATGGTTTTTGTTTATTTTGGTATTACTAAAGGATTAAACGTAAGGATGATAAACAAATTCAGTTTTCATAAAACAGTATATTGACTAAGACCCGTAGTGCGCACATTATCTCGAGGGAAAAGGAAAAAAAAACATTAGGACCCAGCAATTATTATATGAAATATAATGTAATTTTATCATTTTATAGAAATAATTTTGGAACCACTCTAATGTAGGGAATCGAGGATGGAAAGCGAAAAAAAAAACAAATGACAGCTGTTAAATATGAGTTAGTTATTTGTAGAGGGATGAATAATGTTAGTACATTTTAATGACACGAGAGAAAGAGTTCAATTTTATTTCATTTAGTGAAAGGCAAAAAAGAAGAGAACATTTGTGGCGTACTGACCAACTAACTGACAGTAGCTTATTTAGAAAAATTAATCAAAATGTCAGTTTTGTTTGTAATGTTACTCAAACATTACGTCAGCTCTTATTTTGGCATGGGGATTTAGTTTTTACATATTTTATATTTTAAATGAACAGAATTAAATAAATGTTCTTTAAAAAGTTTACGTCTTATGATGACCCTAGAAAAATATTAATTAAACCAGTAAGGAAAGTAGTAAAGTCGGACGGATCCGACTATTTTATTCCCTCCGCCACTTTGGGCATATTCAACAGATGAATCCTAACAGACGTCGCATTTTTAAAGGACCAGTAAAATGAAATTGGATCCATAAACATGTCATTCTTCAGACGATACAAAATTTTTCATTTGATATAATATATATATATATATCCACGCCTTGTGATGCCTCCAGAGAAATATTCTTTAAAAAATCTACGTCTAGTGATGACCCTAAAAAATATTCTTAAAGAAATCTACGTTTTGTGATTACCCTTCAGGAAAAATATTCTTTAAAAAATTCACGTCTTGTGATGGTTTTGGAAAAATATTCTTTAAAACCAGTGAGCGGAGCAGTATAGTCGGACGGGTACGACCATATGATACCCTACACAACTTCTACGAAAATCTAACTTTCTGTGGTTATATATTCTGAGTATGGAAAATATTTCGCTATATTTACACCCTCTTGACCGACCAGAGGTCAACAAATATTACTGATATTCAGTAAATCCATTCTAATTACTTGTTCAGATTCCCTTCACGGTGGGTTGTGTTATGATGTTCGACTTTCAATTGTGGACTATATATGGACTAGAAAAAAACACAAAAATTAAGTTTTCGGTCCACCTCATCCCAATATTATTATCTGATGATCACTGAAAATTATAGGCGTTATCCTTGACTATTCCTGGATCCTCATGGAAATTTTCAAAGCGATCCGCGCTGTATTTCCGCCTCCAGTGGGGTAATGTGTTACTAAATAATATCTGAGTACGTAAGCACCTGTAAATATTTAAATCTAACTCCCGCATCCGAGTACATACGACAATATAATTTGTATCCATTTAAAGATCAATCACTCCTCTTGGATATACAATCCACTTCTCGGCTCTATGTCATTCAGGAGTAAATATACACGCTATAGAATACAAATGTTGTCATTTTTCATACCAAAGTCAGGGTTCATTTGACCCGCTAAATATTGAGGGATCTTTATTAAAACCGGCATGCTTATTCTTTGGCCCGATTCCCTTCTCAATGTAAAAATTCGAGATGTTTGGGCCATAATTGCGGCCTCTGGAGCGACCAGAAAAACCGACAAAAATTAAGTACTTGGTCCATTCCACCCCCAAAATATCAACCGATCTTTACCAAAAACCAGAACCCATCCTACATGCAAAATTCCGTAAAGATTGGTCCATAACTGCGACCTGTATCGCGTTTACAAATTATAATGGACAAACGGACGGACGGACGGACACACTTGTCTAGATCGACTCAGCTAGTCGAGATATGACGATCGGTATACTTAAAGGTGGGTCTAGGACCAATATTTCGCGGCGTTACAAACATTTGGGGCTGCACAAAGCTATAATACCCTAATAACATTGTTGTGTAGGGTATACAAATTCACGAAAAATGATGGCTCTGGAAAAATATTCTTTAAAAAATCCGGGTATAACTATAGATATTAATTTTATTTAAAGACAAAATACACATATTCATAAATTTTCATTTTTTTTTGTTTCCAAAGTTTTTTAATATTCACAACCTTCAATTTAATTTCGTCGCTGTATTTACGTTTGATTCGAAAACCTGAGTTCCCCAAAAATTGTTTTGATATTAACTTTAAAATGAAATCTTTTATATGCGTATCATCAAAACTTTTTTTTTCGAAATTTGATGTGGGTTAAATTATCAACCTGAAAAAAGTTTTAAGTGACGTTCAATCGGAATTGGTAGTAGGCCTTTTTGAAAGAAACTTTCTTCGAGAATTTTTATGAAAATATCGGCAGAAGCATGTAATAAACAACTCAACTCAATATTAGAAAAAAAAGTTAAACGTGAAGAAGGTATAGCCTTAACTAATATAGCAATATATATTTAAACGAGACAATGAACATACAAATATACGAGTTTTACTGGAAGAAAATTAAAAGTTAAAACTTTGGCGATTGGGCGATATAAGGGCAATGGGAGAAATTTAAGTATTAAAGAAAATGTTTCCAAGGATTTATGTTTCCGTGGATTTATTACAGAATATTTTTCAAGGGCCAACTGAGGCGTGGATGTATTAAAGAATATTTTTCAAGGGCCAACTGAGGCGTCGATTTATTAAAGAATATTTTTCAAGGGCCAACTGAGGCGTGGATTTATTAAAGAATATTTTTTCAAGGACCCATACAAGGCGTGGATTTATTAAAGAATATTTTTTCAAGGACCAACCACACAAGGCGTGGATTTATTAAAGAATATTTTTTCAAGGACCCATACAAGGCGTGGATTTTTTAAAGAATATTTTTTCATGGACCTACACAAGCCGTGGATTTTTTAAAGAATATTTTTTCAAAGACCCATACAAGGCGTGGATTTTTTAAAGAATATTTTTTCATGGACCCATACAAGGCGTGGATTTATTAAAGAATATTTTTTCAAGGACCCATACAAGACGTGGATTTATTAAAGAATATTTTTTCAAGGACCAACCACACAAGGCGTGGATTTATTAAAGAATATTTTTTCAAGGACCAACCACACAAGGCGTGGATTTATTAAAGAATATTTTTCCAGAGCCATCACAAGGCGTGGATTTATGAAAGAATATTTTTTTCAAGGACCAACCACACAAGGCGTGGATTTATTAAAGAATATTTTTTCAAGGACCAACCACACAAGGCGTGGATTTATTAAAGAATATTTTTTCAAGGACCAACCACACAAGGCGTGGATTTATTAAAGAATATTTTTTCAAGGACCAACCACACAAGGCGTGGATTTATTAAAGAATATTTTTTCAAGGACCAACCACACAAGGCGTGGATTTATTAAAGAATATTTTTTCAAGGACCAACCACACAAGGCGTGGATTTATTAAAGAATATTTTTCCAGAGCCATCACAAGGCGTGGATTTATGAAAGAATATTTTTTTCAAGGACCAACCACACAAGGCGTGGATTTATTAAAGAATATTTTTTCAAGGACCAACCACACAAGGCGTGGATTTATTAAAGAATATTTTTTCAAGGACCAACCACACAAGGCGTGGATTTATTAAAGAATATTTTTTCAAGGACCAACCACACAAGGCGTGGATTTATTAAAGAAT
Organism: Musca vetustissima; assembly: GCF_032173495.1. NCBI lineage: Eukaryota > Metazoa > Arthropoda > Insecta > Diptera > Muscidae > Musca > Musca vetustissima. The sequence continues at coordinate 80,266 of NW_026874881.1, forward strand.
ATTTTTTCAAGGACCAACCACACAAGGCGTGGATTTATTAAAGAATATTTTTTCAAGGACCAACCACACAAGGCGTGGATTTATTAAAGAATATTTTTTCAAGGACCAACCACACAAGGCGTGGATTTATTAAAGAATATTTTTCCAGAGCCATCACAAGGCGTGGATTTATGAAAGAATATTTTTTTCAAGGACCAACCACACAAGGCGTGGATTTATTAAAGAATATTTTTTCAAGGACCAACCACACAAGGCGTGGATTTATTAAAGAATATTTTTTCAAGGACCAACCACACAAGGCGTGGATTTATTAAAGAATATTTTTTCAAGGACCAACCACACAAGGCGTGGATTTATTAAAGAAAATTTTTTCAAGGACCAACCACACAAGGCGTGGATTTATTAAAGAATATTTTTTCAAGGACCAACCACACAAGGCGTGGATTTATTAAAGAATATTTTTCCAGAGCCATCACAAGGCGTGGATTTATGAAAGAATATTTTTTTCAAGGACCAACCACACAAGGCGTGGATTTATTAAAGAATATTTTTTCAAGGACCAACCACACAAGGCGTGGATTTATTAAAGAATATTTTTTCAAGGACCAACCACACAAGGCGTGGATTTATTAAAGAATATTTTTTCAAGGACCAACCACACAAGGCGTGGATTTATTAAAGAATATTTTTCCAGAGCCATCACAAGGCGTGGATTTATTAAAGAATATTTTTCCAGAGCCATCACAAGGCGTGGATTTATTAAAGAATATTTTTCCAGAGCCATCACAAGGCGTGGATTTATTAAAGAATATTTTTCCAGAGCCATCACAAGGCGTGGATTTATTAAAGAATATTTTTTTCAAGGACCAACCACACAAGGCGTGGATTTATTAAAGAATATTTTTTTCAAGGACCAACCACACAAGGCGTGGATTTATTAAAGAATATTTTTCCAGAGCCATCACAAGGCGTGGATTTATTAAAGAATATTTTTCCAGGGCCAACTGAGGCGTGGATTTATTAAAGAATATTTTTCCAGGGCCAACTGAGGCGTGGATTTATGAAAGAATATTTTTTTCAAGGACCAACCACACAAGGCGTGGATTTATTAAAGAATATTTTTTCAAGGACCAACCACACAAGGCGTGGATTTATTAAAGAATATTTTTTCAAGGACCAACCACACAAGGCGTGGATTTCTTAAAGAATATTTTTTCAAAGACCAACCACACAAGGCGTGGATTTATTAAAGAATATTTTTTCAAGGACCAACCACACAAGGCGTGGATTTATTAAAGAATATTTTTTCAAGGACCAACCACACAAGGCGTGGATTTATTAAAGAATATTTTTTCAAGGACCAACCACACAAGGCGTGGATTTATTAAAGAATATTTTTTCAAGGACCAACCACACAAGGCGTGGATTTATTAAAGAATATTTTTTCAAGGACCAACCACACAAGGCGTGGATTTATTAAAGAATATTTTTTCAAGGACCAACCACACAAGGCGTGGATTTATTAAAGAATATTTTTTCAAGGACCAACCACACAAGGCGTGGATTTATTAAAGAATATTTTTTCAAGGACCAACCACACAAGGCGTGGATTTATTAAAGAATATTTTTTCAAGGACCAACCACACAAAGCGTGGATTTATTAAAGAATATTTTTTCAAGGACCAGCCACACAAGGCGTGGATTTATTAAAGAATATTTTTTCAAGGACCAACCACACAAGGCGTGGATTTATTAAAGAATATTTTTTCAAGGACCAACCACACAAGGCGTGGATTTATTAAAGAATATTTTTTCAAGGACCAACCACACAAGGCGTGGATTTATTAAAGAATATTTTTTCAAGGACCAACCACACAAGGCGTGGATTTATTAAAGAATTTTTTTAGAGATCCACACAAGGCGTGGATTTATTAAAGAATTTTTTTAGAGATCCACACAAGGCGTGGATTTATTAAAGAATTTTTTTTCAAGGACCAACCACACAAAGCGTGGATTTATTAAAGAATATTTTTTCAAGGACCAGCCACACAAGGCGTGGATTTATTAAAGAATATTTTTTCAAGGACCAACCACACAAGGCGTGGATTTATTAAAGAATATTTTTTCAAGGACCAACCACACAAGGCGTGGATTTATTAAAGAATGTTTTTTCAAGGACCAACCACACAAGGCGTGGATTTATTAAAGAATATTTTTTCAAGGACCAACCAAACAAGGCGTGGATTTATTAAAGAATGTTTTTTCAAGGACCAACCACACAAGGCGTGGATTTATTAAAGAATATTTTTTCAAGCACCCATACAAGGCGTGGATTTATTAAAGAATATTTTTTCAAGGACCCATACAAGGCGTGGATTTATTAAAGAATATTTTTTCAAGGACCCATACAAGGCGTGCATTTATTAAAGAATATTTTTTTTCAAGGACCCATACAAGGCGTGCATTTATTAAAGAATAGTTTTTTTCAAGGACCCATACAAGGCGTGGATTTATTAAAGAATATTTTTTTCAAGGACCCATACAAGGCGTGGATTTATTAAAAAAATATTCCGCAATTTATTTTTTTCTTCCCCATTGTTACCGGCATTTGCTCCAAAACACACAAATATCCCTTTCCAATGGCTAGAAACTTTCCATTGTACGTGCAATTTTGTTGATTGGCTAAATTGTTGTTATTGCTCCCGATGATTGTGTTGGGGTGGTGGATGTTCTCCGCTTCTTGAAATGCGTTCATCGCTTTTGTGTGCGGTCGATCCATACTAATTGAGTAAATGTTCCTTCGTGATTTTCTTCTCTAAATCATATTTTCTTAACGCATTTTAAGCGCCAAAACCTGACCACAACTGAAAAGTAAAAGTTTTAGCCAGTTTTCAGTTTGGCAAATCCAAATCCTGAATTGTGGATGCTGGTGATGTTGTCGGGGTTGTTAGCTGGGCGAGCATTTGAAAAGTTTTCGCACGCAGAAATTGTATTAACAAAATTCCACAAACAACTTCAGGACGACAACAGCAAATACCAAAAACGCACAAGAACAACAGCAACAACAACAACGATAACCACACCTTATAAATCGGTCATTAACCACTGGAGAACAGCAAATATGAATTAGCCAAAACGAAATATGAGAAGAATGTTTAATAAGGCTGTGAGGACGACGACGACGTTGTTCAAAATCAAATAATGATTTTCTTTTCAACAGATGTTTGACGAAAAGTTTTGAAAGTTTCTAGGATTTGGAAGTGTGGTTTGATGTCTGAATTGTGGGTGTAATGATGAGGTGTGGGAGGAGGAGGTGGATGACAGACTGACAGTTATATGAGTGCTGACCCCTTTTCAAAGGAGGTGAACTGAAACGAAAAGTTTTTCGAATGTCTGATTTGAAAATTAGATTGAAAATTCTATTTTTGAAACAGACTGTGGAAAATATCCGGGGAAAATTAGGTTAGCATGGAATTAAAAATAAACAAGTGAAAAAGCGTTAAGTTCGGCCGGGCCGAACTTTGGATACCCTCCACCATAGTTATACTGACAGATACATGCAATGAAAATATAGGGAACATACCAAAAAGTGAGCACATTCCGATAATACCGATTTATGTAAACCATTATGTACATTAAATACAAACTTCGGCAATTTTTAATGGGGATTTTTCCTAAAATCTGTATGATCCAAAAAGTGGACTGATATTTATAGCGCATTGTAGAGTATGAAATCTTCAAACTACTGTAATTTAGATTACAAAGTTATATGAGGCTATGCCTATAGAGGGACCAATATTGACTACATAGTGTAGGAAATAGTGAATATTTGGGGATATCATCATATGAGGGCTATGCCTAATTAATGACCGGTATATGCCAATTTTGAACCAAATATTTTAATTGTTTATCTCAATTCTTACCTTCAGGAGGTATCACGATATTGAGGATATGCCTAAATGTCTGCCGATATATTTCATTATCATCATGTTTGAGTTTTTTTATCACAATATCTCTAGAAGGCGGAATGCTTACAACAGATGGCTAAATAGTCTTTGTAGGGTAAAAATTGACTATTCCCCGTAACGACTAACCAACCGCAACACACGGAACAAATCAGTAAACTTTTTTAATATAAAAAAGGGGGTTATATGGGGACTACCCCTAAAAAGCGGTAAATATTAATAATTTTTGGTGGGGAGATTTGTTACCATATACGACTACAAATTACCAAATTTCAGCGAATTCGGTTGGAAAACCCGCTCAAGAACCTCAAAATATCGAAAATTGGGGGTACCCTTATATGGGGGCTACCCGAAAAAATTGACCTATATTTATAATTTTCTGTGAAGAGATTTGCGACCCAATAAGAACTCAAATTACTAAATTACAGTCAATTAGGTGAAAAAATCCGGTCAAAACCCCCCAAAAACTGGAAATTGGGAGGTACCCTTATATGGGGGCTACCAGAAAAAGTGGACCTATATTTATCATTTTTAGAGGGGAAATTTGGTACCCAATAAGAACCCCATGTACCAAATTTCAGCGAATTCGGTTGGAAACCGCGCTCAAGATCCCCAAAATACCGAATATTGGGGGGTACCCTTATATGGGGGCTACCAGAAAAAATTGACCTATATTTATAATTTTTAGTACAAAGATTTGCTACCCAATAAGAACTCAAAGTACCGAATTTCAGCCAATTCGGTGAAAAAATACGGTCAGAACCCCCCAAAAACTGGATATGGGGAGGTACCCTTATATGGGGGCTACCAGAAAAATTGGACCTATATATATATTTTTTAGTAGGGACATTTGGTACCCAATAAGAACCCAATGTACCAAATTTCAGCGAATTCGGTTGAACAACGCGCTCAAGAACCTCAAAATACCGAAAATTAGGAGGTACCGTTATATGGGGGCTACCAGAAAAAGTGGACCTACACTAATAATTTTTTGTGGAGGCATTTAGTACCCAATAAGAACCCAATGTACCAAATTTCAGCGAATTCGGTTGAAAAACACGCTTAAGAACTTCAAAATACCGAAAAATGGGAGGTACCCTTATATGGGAGCTATGCCTAAACGTGGACCGATATAGCCCATCATCGAACTTGACCTGCCTGCAGACAAAAGACGACTCTATGCAAAATTTTGGGGCTCTATCTCAATTCGTTTAGACGCTAGAGTGATTACAACAGACAGACGGACAGACAGACAGACAGACGGACAGACGGACAGACGGACAGACGGACATGCTTAGATCGTCATAGAATTTTACGCTGATCAAGAATATATATACTTTATAGGGTCGGAAATGATTATTTCGATGCGTTACAAACGGAAAAACAAAACTAATATACCCTCCATACTATGGTGGAGGGTATAAAAAGGGGGTTATATGGGGACTACCCCTAAAAAGCGGTAAATATTAATAATTTTTGGTGGGGAGATTTGTTACCATATACGACTACAAATTACCAAATTTCAGCGAATTCGGTTGGAAAACCCGCTCAAGAACCTCAAAATATCGAAAATTGGGGGTACCCTTATATGGGGGCTACCCGAAAAAATTGACCTATATTTATAATTTTCTGTGAAGAGATTTGCGACCCAATAAGAACTCAAATTACTAAATTACAGTCAATTAGGTGAAAAAATCCGGTCAAAACCCCCCAAAAACTGGAAATTGGGAGGTACCCTTATATGGGGGCTACCAGAAAAAGTGGACCTATATTTATCATTTTTAGAGGGGAAATTTGGTACCCAATAAGAACCCCATGTACCAAATTTCAGCGAATTCGGTTGGAAACCGCGCTCAAGATCCCCAAAATACCGAATATTGGGGGGTACCCTTATATGGGGGCTACCAGAAAAAATTGACCTATATTTATAATTTTTAGTACAAAGATTTGCTACCCAATAAGAACTCAAAGTACCGAATTTCAGCCAATTCGGTGAAAAAATACGGTCAGAACCCCCCAAAAACTGGATATGGGGAGGTACCCTTATATGGGGGCTACCAGAAAAATTGGACCTATATATATATTTTTTAGTAGGGACATTTGGTACCCAATAAGAACCCAATGTACCAAATTTCAGCGAATTCGGTTGAACAACGCGCTCAAGAACCTCAAAATACCGAAAATTAGGAGGTACCGTTATATGGGGGCTACCAGAAAAAGTGGACCTACACTAATAATTTTTTGTGGAGGCATTTAGTACCCAATAAGAACCCAATGTACCAAATTTCAGCGAATTCGGTTGAAAAACACGCTTAAGAACTTCAAAATACCGAAAAATGGGAGGTACCCTTATATGGGAGCTATGCCTAAACGTGGACCGATATAGCCCATCATCGAACTTGACCTGCCTGCAGACAAAAGACGACTCTATGCAAAATTTTGGGGCTCTATCTCAATTCGTTTAGACGCTAGAGTGATTACAACAACAGACAGACGGACAGACAGACAGACGGACAGACGGACAGACGGACAGACGGACATGCTTAGATCGTCATAGAATTTTACGCTGATCAAGAATATATATACTTTATAGGGTCGGAAATGATTATTTCGATGCGTTACAAACGGAAAAACAAAACTAATATACCCTCCATACTATGGTGGAGGGTATAAAAAGGGGGTTATATGGGGACTACCCCTAAAAAGCGGTAAATATTAATAATTTTTGGTGGGGAGATTTGTTACCATATACGACTACAAATTACCAAATTTCAGCGAATTCGGTTGGAAAACCCGCTCAAGAACCTCAAAATATCGAAAATTGGGGGTACCCTTATATGGGGGCTACCCGAAAAAATTGACCTATATTTATAATTTTCTGTGAAGAGATTTGCGACCCAATAAGAACTCAAATTACTAAATTACAGTCAATTAGGTGAAAAAATCCGGTCAAAACCCCCCAAAAACTGGAAATTGGGAGGTACCCTTATATGGGGGCTACCAGAAAAAGTGGACCTATATTTATCATTTTTAGAGGGGAAATTTGGTACCCAATAAGAACCCCATGTACCAAATTTCAGCGAATTCGGTTGGAAACCGCGCTCAAGATCCCCAAAATACCGAATATTGGGGGGTACCCTTATATGGGGGCTACCAGAAAAAATTGACCTATATTTATAATTTTTAGTACAAAGATTTGCTACCCAATAAGAACTCAAAGTACCGAATTTCAGCCAATTCGGTGAAAAAATACGGTCAGAACCCCCCAAAAACTGGATATGGGGAGGTACCCTTATATGGGGGCTACCAGAAAAATTGGACCTATATATATATTTTTTAGTAGGGACATTTGGTACCCAATAAGAACCCAATGTACCAAATTTCAGCGAATTCGGTTGAACAACGCGCTCAAGAACCTCAAAATACCGAAAATTAGGAGGTACCGTTATATGGGGGCTACCAGAAAAAGTGGACCTACACTAATAATTTTTTGTGGAGGCATTTAGTACCCAATAAGAACCCAATGTACCAAATTTCAGCGAATTCGGTTGAAAAACACGCTTAAGAACTTCAAAATACCGAAAAATGGGAGGTACCCTTATATGGGAGCTATGCCTAAACGTGGACCGATATAGCCCATCATCGAACTTGACCTGCCTGCAGACAAAAGACGACTCTATGCAAAATTTTGGGGCTCTATCTCAATTCGTTTAGACGCTAGAGTGATTACAACAGACAGACGGACAGACAGACAGACAGACAGACGGACAGACGGACAGACGGACAGACGGACATGCTTAGATCGTCATAGAATTTTACGCTGATCAAGAATATATATACTTTATAGGGTCGGAAATGATTATTTCGATGCGTTACAAACGGAAAAACAAAACTAATATACCCTCCATACTATGGTGGAGGGTATAAAAAGGGGGTTATATGGGGACTACCCCTAAAAAGCGGTAAATATTAATAATTTTTGGTGGGGAGATTTGTTACCATATACGACTACAAATTACCAAATTTCAGCGAATTCGGTTGGAAAACCCGCTCAAGAACCTCAAAATATCGAAAATTGGGGGTACCCTTATATGGGGGCTACCCGAAAAAATTGACCTATATTTATAATTTTCTGTGAAGAGATTTGCGACCCAATAAGAACTCAAATTACTAAATTACAGTCAATTAGGTGAAAAAATCCGGTCAAAACCCCCCAAAAACTGGAAATTGGGAGGTACCCTTATATGGGGGCTACCAGAAAAAGTGGACCTATATTTATCATTTTTAGAGGGGAAATTTGGTACCCAATAAGAACCCCATGTACCAAATTTCAGCGAATTCGGTTGGAAACCGCGCTCAAGATCCCCAAAATACCGAATATTGGGGGGTACCCTTATATGGGGGCTACCAGAAAAAATTGACCTATATTTATAATTTTTAGTACAAAGATTTGCTACCCAATAAGAACTCAAAGTACCGAATTTCAGCCAATTCGGTGAAAAAATACGGTCAGAACCCCCCAAAAACTGGATATGGGGAGGTACCCTTATATGGGGGCTACCAGAAAAATTGGACCTATATATATATTTTTTAGTAGGGACATTTGGTACCCAATAAGAACCCAATGTACCAAATTTCAGCGAATTCGGTTGAACAACGCGCTCAAGAACCTCAAAATACCGAAAATTAGGAGGTACCGTTATATGGGGGCTACCAGAAAAAGTGGACCTACACTAATAATTTTTTGTGGAGGCATTTAGTACCCAATAAGAACCCAATGTACCAAATTTCAGCGAATTCGGTTGAAAAACACGCTTAAGAACTTCAAAATACCGAAAAATGGGAGGTACCCTTATATGGGAGCTATGCCTAAACGTGGACCGATATAGCCCATCATCGAACTTGACCTGCCTGCAGACAAAAGACGACTCTATGCAAAATTTTGGGGCTCTATCTCAATTCGTTTAGACGCTAGAGTGATTACAACAGACAGACGACAGACAGACAGACAGACAGACGGACAGACGGACAGACGGACATGCTTAGATCGTCATAGAATTTTACGCTGATCAAGAATATATATACTTTATAGGGTCGGAAATGATTATTTCGATGCGTTACAAACGGAAAAACAAAACTAATATACCCTCCATACTATGGTGGAGGGTATAAAAAGGGGGTTATATGGGGACTACCCCTAAAAAGCGGTAAATATTAATAATTTTTGGTGGGGAGATTTGTTACCATATACGACTACAAATTACCAAATTTCAGCGAATTCGGTTGGAAAACCCGCTCAAGAACCTCAAAATATCGAAAATTGGGGGTACCCTTATATGGGGGCTACCCGAAAAAATTGACCTATATTTATAATTTTCTGTGAAGAGATTTGCGACCCAATAAGAACTCAAATTACTAAATTACAGTCAATTAGGTGAAAAAATCCGGTCAAAACCCCCCAAAAACTGGAAATTGGGAGGTACCCTTATATGGGGGCTACCAGAAAAAGTGGACCTATATTTATCATTTTTAGAGGGGAAATTTGGTACCCAATAAGAACCCCATGTACCAAATTTCAGCGAATTCGGTTGGAAACCGCGCTCAAGATCCCCAAAATACCGAATATTGGGGGGTACCCTTATATGGGGGCTACCAGAAAAAATTGACCTATATTTATAATTTTTAGTACAAAGATTTGCTACCCAATAAGAACTCAAAGTACCGAATTTCAGCCAATTCGGTGAAAAAATACGGTCAGAACCCCCCAAAAACTGGATATGGGGAGGTACCCTTATATGGGGGCTACCAGAAAAATTGGACCTATATATATATTTTTTAGTAGGGACATTTGGTACCCAATAAGAACCCAATGTACCAAATTTCAGCGAATTCGGTTGAACAACGCGCTCAAGAACCTCAAAATACCGAAAATTAGGAGGTACCGTTATATGGGGGCTACCAGAAAAAGTGGACCTACACTAATAATTTTTTGTGGAGGCATTTAGTACCCAATAAGAACCCAATGTACCAAATTTCAGCGAATTCGGTTGAAAAACACGCTTAAGAACTTCAAAATACCGAAAAATGGGAGGTACCCTTATATGGGAGCTATGCCTAAACGTGGACCGATATAGCCCATCATCGAACTTGACCTGCCTGCAGACAAAAGACGACTCTATGCAAAATTTTGGGGCTCTATCTCAATTCGTTTAGACGCTAGAGTGATTACAACAGACAGACAGACAGACAGACAGACAGACAGACGGACAGACGGACAGACGGACAGACGGACATGCTTAGATCGTCATAGAATTTTACGCTGATCAAGAATATATATACTTTATAGGGTCGGAAATGATTATTTCGATGCGTTACAAACGGAAAAACAAAACTAATATACCCTCCATACTATGGTGGAGGGTATAAAAAGGGGGTTATATGGGGACTACCCCTAAAAAGCGGTAAATATTAATAATTTTTGGTGGGGAGATTTGTTACCATATACGACTACAAATTACCAAATTTCAGCGAATTCGGTTGGAAAACCCGCTCAAGAACCTCAAAATATCGAAAATTGGGGGTACCCTTATATGGGGGCTACCCGAAAAAATTGACCTATATTTATAATTTTCTGTGAAGAGATTTGCGACCCAATAAGAACTCAAATTACTAAATTACAGTCAATTAGGTGAAAAAATCCGGTCAAAACCCCCCAAAAACTGGAAATTGGGAGGTACCCTTATATGGGGGCTACCAGAAAAAGTGGACCTATATTTATCATTTTTAGAGGGGAAATTTGGTACCCAATAAGAACCCCATGTACCAAATTTCAGCGAATTCGGTTGGAAACCGCGCTCAAGATCCCCAAAATACCGAATATTGGGGGGTACCCTTATATGGGGGCTACCAGAAAAAATTGACCTATATTTATAATTTTTAGTACAAAGATTTGCTACCCAATAAGAACTCAAAGTACCGAATTTCAGCCAATTCGGTGAAAAAATACGGTCAGAACCCCCCAAAAACTGGATATGGGGAGGTACCCTTATATGGGGGCTACCAGAAAAATTGGACCTATATATATATTTTTTAGTAGGGACATTTGGTACCCAATAAGAACCCAATGTACCAAATTTCAGCGAATTCGGTTGAACAACGCGCTCAAGAACCTCAAAATACCGAAAATTAGGAGGTACCGTTATATGGGGGCTACCAGAAAAAGTGGACCTACACTAATAATTTTTTGTGGAGGCATTTAGTACCCAATAAGAACCCAATGTACCAAATTTCAGCGAATTCGGTTGAAAAACACGCTTAAGAACTTCAAAATACCGAAAAATGGGAGGTACCCTTATATGGGAGCTATGCCTAAACGTGGACCGATATAGCCCATCATCGAACTTGACCTGCCTGCAGACAAAAGACGACTCTATGCAAAATTTTGGGGCTCTATCTCAATTCGTTTAGACGCTAGAGTGATTACAACAGACAGACGGACAGACAGACAGACAGACGGACAGACGGACAGACGGACAGACGGACATGCTTAGATCGTCATAGAATTTTACGCTGATCAAGAATATATATACTTTATAGGGTCGGAAATGATTATTTCGATGCGTTACAAACGGAAAAACAAAACTAATATACCCTCCATACTATGGTGGAGGGTATAAAAAGGGGGTTATATGGGGACTACCCCTAAAAAGCGGTAAATATTAATAATTTTTGGTGGGGAGATTTGTTACCATATACGACTACAAATTACCAAATTTCAGCGAATTCGGTTGGAAAACCCGCTCAAGAACCTCAAAATATCGAAAATTGGGGGTACCCTTATATGGGGGCTACCCGAAAAAATTGACCTATATTTATAATTTTCTGTGAAGAGATTTGCGACCCAATAAGAACTCAAATTACTAAATTACAGTCAATTAGGTGAAAAAATCCGGTCAAAACCCCCCAAAAACTGGAAATTGGGAGGTACCCTTATATGGGGGCTACCAGAAAAAGTGGACCTATATTTATCATTTTTAGAGGGGAAATTTGGTACCCAATAAGAACCCCATGTACCAAATTTCAGCGAATTCGGTTGGAAACCGCGCTCAAGATCCCCAAAATACCGAATATTGGGGGGTACCCTTATATGGGGGCTACCAGAAAAAATTGACCTATATTTATAATTTTTAGTACAAAGATTTGCTACCCAATAAGAACTCAAAGTACCGAATTTCAGCCAATTCGGTGAAAAAATACGGTCAGAACCCCCCAAAAACTGGATATGGGGAGGTACCCTTATATGGGGGCTACCAGAAAAATTGGACCTATATATATATTTTTTAGTAGGGACATTTGGTACCCAATAAGAACCCAATGTACCAAATTTCAGCGAATTCGGTTGAACAACGCGCTCAAGAACCTCAAAATACCGAAAATTAGGAGGTACCGTTATATGGGGGCTACCAGAAAAAGTGGACCTACACTAATAATTTTTTGTGGAGGCATTTAGTACCCAATAAGAACCCAATGTACCAAATTTCAGCGAATTCGGTTGAAAAACACGCTTAAGAACTTCAAAATACCGAAAAATGGGAGGTACCCTTATATGGGAGCTATGCCTAAACGTGGACCGATATAGCCCATCATCGAACTTGACCTGCCTGCAGACAAAAGACGACTCTATGCAAAATTTTGGGGCTCTATCTCAATTCGTTTAGACGCTAGAGTGATTACAACAGACAGACGGACAGACAGACAGACAGACAGACAGACGGACAGACGGACAGACGGACAGACGGACATGCTTAGATCGTCATAGAATTTTACGCTGATCAAGAATATATATACTTTATAGGGTCGGAAATGATTATTTCGATGCGTTACAAACGGAAAAACAAAACTAATATACCCTCCATACTATGGTGGAGGGTATAAAAAGGGGGTTATATGGGGACTACCCCTAAAAAGCGGTAAATATTAATAATTTTTGGTGGGGAGATTTGTTACCATATACGACTACAAATTACCAAATTTCAGCGAATTCGGTTGGAAAACCCGCTCAAGAACCTCAAAATATCGAAAATTGGGGGTACCCTTATATGGGGGCTACCCGAAAAAATTGACCTATATTTATAATTTTCTGTGAAGAGATTTGCGACCCAATAAGAACTCAAATTACTAAATTACAGTCAATTAGGTGAAAAAATCCGGTCAAAACCCCCCAAAAACTGGAAATTGGGAGGTACCCTTATATGGGGGCTACCAGAAAAAGTGGACCTATATTTATCATTTTTAGAGGGGAAATTTGGTACCCAATAAGAACCCCATGTACCAAATTTCAGCGAATTCGGTTGGAAACCGCGCTCAAGATCCCCAAAATACCGAATATTGGGGGGTACCCTTATATGGGGGCTACCAGAAAAAATTGACCTATATTTATAATTTTTAGTACAAAGATTTGCTACCCAATAAGAACTCAAAGTACCGAATTTCAGCCAATTCGGTGAAAAAATACGGTCAGAACCCCCCAAAAACTGGATATGGGGAGGTACCCTTATATGGGGGCTACCAGAAAAATTGGACCTATATATATATTTTTTAGTAGGGACATTTGGTACCCAATAAGAACCCAATGTACCAAATTTCAGCGAATTCGGTTGAACAACGCGCTCAAGAACCTCAAAATACCGAAAATTAGGAGGTACCGTTATATGGGGGCTACCAGAAAAAGTGGACCTACACTAATAATTTTTTGTGGAGGCATTTAGTACCCAATAAGAACCCAATGTACCAAATTTCAGCGAATTCGGTTGAAAAACACGCTTAAGAACTTCAAAATACCGAAAAATGGGAGGTACCCTTATATGGGAGCTATGCCTAAACGTGGACCGATATAGCCCATCATCGAACTTGACCTGCCTGCAGACAAAAGACGACTCTATGCAAAATTTTGGGGCTCTATCTCAATTCGTTTAGACGCTAGAGTGATTACAACAGACAGACGGACAGACAGACAGACAGACGGACAGACGGACAGACGGACATGCTTAGATCGTCATAGAATTTTACGCTGATCAAGAATATATATACTTTATAGGGTCGGAAATGATTATTTCGATGCGTTACAAACGGAAAAACAAAACTAATATACCCTCCATACTATGGTGGAGGGTATAAAAAGGGGGTTATATGGGGACTACCCCTAAAAAGCGGTAAATATTAATAATTTTTGGTGGGGAGATTTGTTACCATATACGACTACAAATTACCAAATTTCAGCGAATTCGGTTGGAAAACCCGCTCAAGAACCTCAAAATATCGAAAATTGGGGGTACCCTTATATGGGGGCTACCCGAAAAAATTGACCTATATTTATAATTTTCTGTGAAGAGATTTGCGACCCAATAAGAACTCAAATTACTAAATTACAGTCAATTAGGTGAAAAAATCCGGTCAAAACCCCCCAAAAACTGGAAATTGGGAGGTACCCTTATATGGGGGCTACCAGAAAAAGTGGACCTATATTTATCATTTTTAGAGGGGAAATTTGGTACCCAATAAGAACCCCATGTACCAAATTTCAGCGAATTCGGTTGGAAACCGCGCTCAAGATCCCCAAAATACCGAATATTGGGGGGTACCCTTATATGGGGGCTACCAGAAAAAATTGACCTATATTTATAATTTTTAGTACAAAGATTTGCTACCCAATAAGAACTCAAAGTACCGAATTTCAGCCAATTCGGTGAAAAAATACGGTCAGAACCCCCCAAAAACTGGATATGGGGAGGTACCCTTATATGGGGGCTACCAGAAAAATTGGACCTATATATATATTTTTTAGTAGGGACATTTGGTACCCAATAAGAACCCAATGTACCAAATTTCAGCGAATTCGGTTGAACAACGCGCTCAAGAACCTCAAAATACCGAAAATTAGGAGGTACCGTTATATGGGGGCTACCAGAAAAAGTGGACCTACACTAATAATTTTTTGTGGAGGCATTTAGTACCCAATAAGAACCCAATGTACCAAATTTCAGCGAATTCGGTTGAAAAACACGCTTAAGAACTTCAAAATACCGAAAAATGGGAGGTACCCTTATATGGGAGCTATGCCTAAACGTGGACCGATATAGCCCATCATCGAACTTGACCTGCCTGCAGACAAAAGACGACTCTATGCAAAATTTTGGGGCTCTATATAAAAAGAAGATGCCTTAGAAGATATTTTTTAAAAAATCTGAGCTTTGTGATGATGCCTTAGAAAATAATTTTAAAAAAATCCACGCCTTGTAAAGATATCTTAAAAATTATTTTTTTTTAATCCACGTCTTGTGAAGTTGCCTTAGAAAATATTTAAAAAACTAATAAGGAAAGTAGTAAAGTCGGACTGGGCCGACTATATGATACCCTTCACCACTTTGGGTATATTCTATATATGTATCCTAACAGACGTCGCGTGTTTGTTATATATCTATATCTGAACCGATTTCAAGGAAACTTGCCAGAGGCTAATTTATATTACTTCAGTACGATGTGTCAATCGGCCTAGCTATGGATCTTTTCACGAAGCTTGCATACATCATTCTAGACTTAATTCAGTACCCTATACCAAAATTCGTGCACCAATTACATAAAATCGGATGAATATATATATATATATATATATGGGAGCTATATTAAATCTGAACCGATTTTCATGAAACTTAACACACCCAATTCTAGACCTTACTCATTACGATTTGCCAAATTTCGTGCAAAGCGAAATATATAGGGACCTTAGTGGCCTATTTACCTAAAATCGGACGAATATATATATGGGAGCTATATCTAAATCTGAACCGATTTTCACGAAACTTAACACACATCATTCTAGATCTTATTAATTACGCTGTGCCAAATTTCGTGCAAATCGAAAGATATATAGGGACTTTGGTGCACCATTTACCTTAAATCGGACGAAACTATATATGGGAGCTATATCTAAATCTGCACCGATTTTCTCGAAACTTAGCACACATCATTATGGACCTAATTCAGTACGTTGTGCCAAATTTCGTGGAAATCGAAAGATATATAGGGACTTTAGTGGCCTATTTACCTAAAATCGGGCGAAAGTATATAAGGGAGCTATATCTAAATCTGAACCGATTTTCTCGAAACTTAGCACACATCATTCTGGGCCTAATTTAGTACTCTGTGCCAAATTTCGTGCAAATCCAAAGATATATAGGGTCTTTGGCACACTATTTACCTTAAATCGGACGAAAATATATATGGGAGTTATATCTAAATCTGAACCGATTTTCACGAAACTTTGCACTCATCATTCTAGACCTTATTCATTACGCTGTGCCAAATTTCGTACAAATCAAAATATATATAGGGACTTTGGTGCACCATTTACCTAAAATCGGACGAAACTATATATGGGAGCTATATTAAATCTGAACCGATTTTCATGAAACTTAACACACACAATTCTAGACCTTACTCATTACGATTTGCCAAATTTCGTGCAAAGCGAAATATATAGGGACCTTAGTGGCCTATTTACCTAAAATCGAACGAATATATATATGGGAGCTATATCTAAATCTTACTTGATTTTCTCGAAACTTGGCACACATCATTCTGGACATAATTCAGTACGTTATGCCAAATTTCGTGCAAATCGAAAGATATATAGGGACTTTGGTGCACCTTTTACCTACAATGGGACGATACTATATATCGGAGCTATATCTAAATCTGAACCGATTTTCATGAAACTCAGCACACATCATTCTAGGCCTTATTCATTACGTTGTGCCAAATTTCGTGCAAATCGAAAGATGTATAGGAACTTTGTTGTACCATTTACCTTAAATCGGACGAAAATATATATGGGAGCTATATCTAAATTTGAACCAATTTTTCCCATTTTCAATAACGTTCGTCCTTGGGCCAATTAAGTGGCTTGTGCCAAATTTCATCTAAATCGGATCATAAATGCGACGTGCACTTGTTTAACAAAAATACATGGACGGACAGACAGACATGCATAAATCGACTCAGAAAGTGATTCTATGCATATTCTCAAAAGGAACCATGGGTCTATCTCAATTATTTTTGCCTGTTACATACATATGCACAAACACATTATACCCTGTACCACAGTGTGGTGAAGGGTATAAAAATCCACGCCTTGTAAAGATGTCTTAGAAAAGATTTTTTTTAATCCACATCTAGTGAAGATGCCTTAGAAAAGATTTTTTTTAATCCACATCTAGTGAAGATGCCTTAAAAAATATTTTTAAAAAAATCCACGCCTAGTGAATATGCCTTAGAAAATATTTAAAAAAAATCCACGTCGTGTGAAGACGCCAGATTTTTTTTTTTAAATCCACGCTTTGCGAAGATGCCTTAGAAAATATTAAAAAAAAAATCCATGCCTTTTGAGTTTAATTTTTCGTTTATTTTTTAAATATATATTTTTTAATAAGTTAACTGTACAATTGGAAATATAATTAAATAATAATTTGTTTTTCTCATGTCTACTTATTGCTTAATCAAAACTTCATAATCACTAATGCGAATCTCACGTCCACCATAGGGTATGAACAAACATCTCTGGCTAACCGACACCAGACCCGGAGTCAAACTGCCGTGATGATGACCCCGTCCCACAAACAACGGTTCACCATTGCGCGAACGACCAGTGGACACGGCATTTGACGGTATGACATGATGATGCGGTTTTATCCAGGCATAGCCTGGTCCACACAATACCTCAAAGTTGCGCTTGTTGATCTCGTAGCCACCGTAACAGACATAGGCACATCCTTTGCTGGGTATAATTTTGGCCGGCAATAGTTCACCTTCGTGCATGGCCCGACCAACATAGATGACAGCACGATCTGTATCATGGCCAGCCACAACTGCACCGGGTGGTGTATAATTGGGCGTTGAGGCCACCCAATTGTTGACATGTTCAAAGACCAGAACTTCATAGGTGTTGAGGCGAATTTCTTGACCTCCAAATGGAATGTACAGACAGCCATGGGATTGATGGATTTTGCCAACGCACAACGAATTGGCGTAGTGGCCACGACCCACATATAGGGGCTCACCCGTCCTGGTCATGCCACTGCGTACAGCATTTGGGGGTACGGCCCCGTTGTAGCAGGGTTGCCAACCGTAACCCTGGCCTACCAAAATTTCATATTGAAATTTGACATGTTCCATGCCACCCCAGCAGACGTAGGCCTGACCTTTGCTGGGTACAACCTTGGCGGGTAGATTATCGCCCTCGTGGAAGGCACGTCCGACATAAATTGGTGTACCATCACAATCGTGGCCACCAATAACGGCGAACGGTGGCAGGGGAGCAGCAGGTGACGATTGAACCCATGTAGTAGTTTCTGGAAAACGAAAAAAAAAAAACGACAAAAAATATTAAACTATCAATCACTGGGAATTAGGGAATCAAAAAAAATTCAAGAACAAAAAAAATAATTCCAAGAAATTCAGCTATTTACTCATTAAATATTTGACTTATAAATTTTGTTGTTGTTATTGTTTTTATTGGCAGAGCTGTCATTGTGTAGTTTGTGTGTGCCTTAGGTGCTGATAAGTAAATATAAATTGTGCATTGGAAACATTAACGTACGATTACCGACGATAACACCTCCAGGGTGATAAGAACCTAGAAAAAAAATTCACAAAAAAAACAACAACAAGAAACAGATAAAAATTGTGCCGCAGACAAACAGAGAGTGCATAAAAATAATTTTATAGAATGGAAAAGAATGAAATGGAAGTGAAGAGGGTGTGGGTGATTTTTTTTTTTTTTTTTTTTGTAAAATAAAAAAAATTGTTATTAAAAAATCCACGACTGGTGGATTGTTAAAAAAATATTTTTAAGCCTGGTGGAATATTAAAAAAAACACGCCTTGTAGTTTGTTAAAATATTCTTTAAAAAACTCGACGCATTGTTGTTTGTTTATTTTTTTAATCAACGCCTTATTGGTTGTTAAAAAAAATATTTTTTTTTTTAAACTAATCGCCGTATTGTTTGCTTAAAATATTTTTTAAGGCCAGGCCTAAAAATAGGCGTGTGTTTATACCCTTCACCACACTGTGGTACAGGGTATTATGCCTTTGTACATATGCTTGTAACAGGCAAAAGGAAACGAAATAGACATATGGTTCCTTTTTAGAATATGCATAGAATCACTTTTTAAGTCGATTTATGCATGACCGTCCGAATGATGTGTGTTAAGTTTCGTGAAAATCGGTTCAGATTTAGATATAGCTTCGTCCGATTTTAGGTAAATAGTCCACTAATGTCCTTGGAAATCTTTTGACTTGCACGAAATTTGGCACAGCGTAATGAATAAGGTCTAAAATAATGTGTGCAAAGTTTCCTGAAAATCGGTGCAGATTTCGATATAGCTCCCATATATATTTTCGTCCGATTTAAGGTAAATGGGACACCAAAGTCCCTATATATGTTTCGATTTGCACGAAATTCGGCATAGCGTACTGAATTAGTTACAGAATAATGTGTGCCAATTTTCGAGAAAATCGGTTCAGATTTAGATATAGCTCCCATATATATTTTCATCCGATTTAAGGTAAATGGTGAACCAAAGTACCTATATATCTTTCGATTTGCACGAAATTTAGCATAGCGTACTGAATTGCGTCTATAATAATGTGTGCAAAGTTTCGTGAAAATCGGTTCAGATTTAGATATAGCTCGCATATATATATATTCTTCCGATTTAAGGTAAATGGTGCACCAAAGTCCCTAAATATCTTTCGATCTGCACGAAATTTGGCACAGCGTAATTAATTAGGTCTAGAATGATGTGTGCCAAGTTTCGTGAAAATCGATTCAGATTTAGATATAACTCCCATATATATTTTCGTCCGATTTAAGGTAAATGGTGCACCAAAGTCCCTAAATATCTTTCGATCTGCACGAAATTTAGCACAGCGTAATTAATTAGGTCTAGAATGACCTGTGCTAAGTTTCGAGAAAATCGGTTCAGATTTAGATATAGCTCCCATATATAGTTTCGTCAGATTTACGGTATATGGTGCACCAAAGTCCCTCAAAATCTTTCGATTTGCACGAATTTTGGCACAGCCTACTGAATTTAGTCTACAATTATGTGTGTTAAATTTCGTGAAAATCGGTTCAGATTTAGATATAGCTCCCATATATAGTTTCAACCGATTTTTGGTAAATGGTACACCAAAGTCCCTGAAAATCTTTCGATTTGCACGAATTTTGGCATAGCGTACTGAATTAAGTCTAGAATGATGTGTGCTTAGTTTCGTGAAAATCGATTCACATTTAGATATAGCTCCCATATATAGTTTCACCCGATTTTTCGTAAATGGTACACCAAAGTCCTTGTATATCTTTCGATTTGGAGGAAATTTGGCACAGCGTAAAAAATTAGGTCTAGAATGATGTGTGTTAAGTTTCGTGAAAATCGGTTCAGATTTAGATATAGCTCCCATATATAGTTTCAACCGATTTTTGGTAAATGGTACACCAAAGTCCCTGAAAATCTTTCGATTTGCACGAATTTTGGCATAGCGTACTGAATTAAGCCTAGAATAATGTGTGCTAAGTTTCGTGAAAATCGGTTCAGATTTAGATATATATATTTTCGTCCGATTTAATGTAAATGGTGTACCAAAGTCCCTATATGTCTTTCGATTTGCACGAAATTTGGCACAGCTTAATGAATTAGGTCTAGAATGATATGTGCCAAATTTCATAAAGATCCGTTCAGATTTAGGTATAGCTCCCATATATATTTTCGTCCAATTTTACATAGATGGTGCATCAAAATCCTGTTGTTTGTCCGATTAACACGAAATTTTGCACAATGTATCGAATTGAGACTTGATTGACTTTATTGGGGTTTGGTTGAAATTGGTGCAGATGCAGTCATAGCTTCCATATGTATTTCGAACGGGAGTCTGATTGAAATTAAATGTACAGCGTACGGAATAGCTTGTATAAACTTTGCTATAAAGCCTTTTCCATATTTTCGTCTAAATCGGCCTGAATGAAATTAAATTTATCATAGGTTGCAGAAAGACATGCACAAAGAGCATTGACATGCTATATGTACAATACACCCAAAGTGGTGAAGGGTATCATATAGTTGGCACAGTCCGACTTTACTATCTTCCTTACTGGTTTAAACAGGTTTTAGACGAACAACAATGTCGGTACATTTTTCAAAATTATTTTTAGAGGCCTAACAATGACCAACATAGGCCATAAAGCAATTTGAAATATTTTTGGAACACCAACAATAGCCACGGATTTTTATACCCTTCACCACACTGTGGTACAGGGTATTTTTTAAAATTTTTTTTGAGAAGACTTAAAAAAGGCCTCAATTATCATGAGATGCTTGAATATTTCATATAATTTTTTTTTTTTTCAAAACACCATCACCACTTATGAAAATGAATATTCACCACGAGAGATGACAATATGTTCACACACAAAAATGTTTTATTTATTTAATATTTTTTAAACACAAATTCTCACCCATCATCATTTTGTCGAATTTTTTTTTTTTAACTTTTCACTAGGTATACAAAAAATTTATATTTTTTCTTTGAAACTTTCAATTAGATCGCTTGCTCCGTCCAATTAATACTAAAGTTCCAGTGGACAACGTGTACGGGTTAATATGGTATGGAACTTCATATCAGAAATATATGTCGGGTATCTTATCAAATGATTAAAGCAGAAGGGGGAATTTTATTTCAAAAAAAAAAAAAAAACAAAATACAGCAATAAGCAGATATCGATATATTCACATGGACAGTTAGAGGTTTACTTTATCTCGTTAATGGGTTCAAAAACAACAAAAATTACATTACAAAAAAAAAAATACATATATATATATATATATATATATATATTTTTTTATTTTATCGAAAAAATGATTTATTACAGAAAACATATGCATCAACATTTTTATTTTTTCAAAAATAAAACGAAAACACAAAATTAGTCATAGTTGTAAAAAATATTTAAAATATTCAAGTAAGGAAAGTGGTAAAGTCGGACGGGCCCGACTATATGCTGCAATTCACCACTATAAGTATATTAAACTGGACTATTAACATGAAATTGGATGAACGACTTAAATCAACCCATAAACATGTCATTCGTTTGTTACAATGGGACAAACGTATGTAAATCGACTTCAAACAATTATCAATAGGACATCCATTGGGCTATGTCTGTACTTCTAGAAGTACGTAATTCTATGCCTAATTTTACTTAAAATCGCACGAAAATATATATGGATGCTATATCCAAATATGAACCGATTTCAACGAAACTTGTCACAGGCTAGGTTAAGGGAATCTCCCCCCCATTCTCAATTTTTTATTTTTAAGATTTCAAATAGGCTGGTAAATGAATACCAATGCTTGTTAAGGTTTGCAACTGTTCACATATATATTTGAAGATTTAAAAATTAAGAAAAATAATTTAGAATTTTTTTGTTGTTGTTTTTTGTGATCAAAGAAAAGTCCTTATTTTTGATGGCGGGCATGATAACTGGAACATCGGAATCCGACAATTCCAACGGTGTTGCACAGGGTACATATCTGGCTCTCGTCGGATTATTGACTTCGCACAACAATTAACAAAATGGCGGATCTTTGAATTTTTTTTTTTTTTTTTTTTTGAGCAATCGCCTATTTTTTACCACAAACTAAGTTAAAAAATAAGGAAGATATTCACCGATTGGCTTTATCCTAGTTCATACGAGAGCCATAAACTCTCAGAAAAACATGTCACAATTTGGAACCGTTTGGATTATTAGTTTTTGAGTTATCGTGCCCGCCATTCGTAAAAAACTGCTTCGAGAAAATGCGTTTAAAGTTAGAGAATCACTCTTGTCGTCACTTATACTGACAAAATAAATCGGCTATATCTTCAAGAGTTCATGAGATTTTCACTTGAAATTTTGTAGAAACATTTTAAAATTAGAGTAGACACGGATTATATTAAAAACATTTTTATTTTGGGGGGGGGGGTCCCCTTAAACTAATTTAAGTAAGTTTGGTTCAAATCAGCCAATTACTTAAAATCACTCGATAATTTATAAGGGAGCTATATCTAAATCTCAACCGATTTTCACAAAACTTGGCACACATCATTCTGGATAAAATTAAGTACACTATGCCGAAATTCGTGCAAATTGAACGATATATAGGGGCATTGGTGCACCATTTACATTAAATCGGGCGAAAATCTATATGGGAGCTATATATAGATCTGCACCGGTTTTCATGAAACTTGGCAGACATCATTCTAGCCTCAATTCAGTACGTTATGCCAAATTTCGTGAAAATCTGAGGATACATAGGGACTTTGGTGCTCCATTTACATTAAATCGGACGAAACTATATATGGGAGCTATACCTAAATCTGAACCGATTTTCACGAAACTTACCACTCATCATGCTACACTCAATTCAGTACGCTATCCCAAACTTCGAGCAAATCGATGGATATATAGGTACTTTGGTGTACTATTTACCTCAGATCGGACGAAACTATATATGGGAGTTATACCTAAATCTGAACCGATTTTCACGAAACATACCACTCATCGTGCTAGACTCAGTTCAGTAGGCTATGCCAAACTTCGAGCAAATCGAAGGATATATAGGTACTTTGGTGCACTGTTTACCTCAAATCGGACGATCTATATCGAAATAAGATCGATTTTCACGAAACTTAACACACACCATAGACTGAGTTCAGTACGCTTTACCAAATGTCATGCAAATCGAAGGATATGTAGGTACTTTGGTCACAATTTCAAAAGCCGAATAAGTGACCTGTGACAAATTTCATCCAATTCGGAATATAAATGCGACCTGTACTTTGTTTACAATTTAACATGGACATACAGACGGACGGACGGACACGCATAGATCGACTTATAAGTGATTCTATGCGTATTCTTAAAAGGAACCATATGTCTGTCTCGTTTCCTTTTTCCTGTTAGAAACATATGCACAAGAACATAATACCCTGTACCACAGTGTGGTGAAAGGTATAAAAATTAGTCACAGTCTAAAAAAATATATCATAAAAATCGACGCTTAATGTTGACTACTAAAACATATTTTTAAACCAGTAAGGAAAGTAGTAAAGTAGTTGAGTATATCGATCAGATGAATTCTAACAGACGTCGAATTTTTGAAGGACCAGGTACAAAATTAGGTAAATCAATTTAAAGCAAAGGGAAGCAAATGGGAGCTACATCTAAATCTGAACCGATTTTCAGGAAACTTAACACACATCATTCTAGACCTTGGGACCTTTGGACTTTAATACACCATATACATTAAATCGGCCGAAAATATATATGGGAGCTATATCTAAATCTGAACCGATTTTTCCCAATTTCAATAGGGTTCTTCCTTGGTCCAAATAAGTGACCTATGCCAAATTTCATCTAAATCGTATCATAAATGCAACCTGTACTTTGTTTACAATTTAACATGGACAGACAGACAGAAATATTTAAAAAATCGGCGCCGACTTGTGGACCCCTAAAAATATTTAAAAAAAAATCCTCTTTTTTACCTTACCTTTTTCGTTTCATTTGTTATCAATAGTTGCTAAGTATTTGGCTTATCGCTGATTCTATACGTATGAGTAAATATGAGTGACTCATTGAAATAAACAAAAAATCATTGTTGTTGTTGTTTTTTTTTTTTTTTTTTTGCATAATAAAAAACAAAACAAACCGCATTCATTCGTTTTGGAATCGCGAATCATTACGTATTCAAAGCGATAAGACCTACTTTGTAAAAACAAAAAACAAATGAAACATCCGGGGTTTCCCAAAGCCAAATATGGGAGGGTATTTTTTTTTAAATATTTTTAGAGGCCCCACAATCGGCGTTGATTTTTTTTTAAATATTTTAGATGCCTGAAAATAGGCTTGTATTATTAAAAAACATATTTTTAGACCCCTAACAATAGGTGTGTATTTTATAAAAAATATTTTTATTATATATTTATTTGAAGGCCTAACAATAAGCATTCATTTTTTAAAAATGTTTTTGTAGGTCTAACAACAGGCGTGGATTTTTTAAAAAAATTATTCTACAAAAATATTTTCTAACTTTTTTTTATTTTTTGTCTTTCAGATTTTTCTCATCTCATCCCATCTTAACCACAATTATGACGGTTGATGTCAAAAGGATGACATCTTTTTTAAATTATCCTGTAAAACAGGAAACAAATAAAAACCACACGCACACACACCCACACCGCGCACAAATGCAATTTGGCCAAATGTAAAAAAAGTTGCGAAGTGAAGAAAACGATGTTGATGATGATGAAAAGCATCCTTTTACCTACAATCAGCTAAAGTTTCATTAGAGTTTCATTTCAAAGAGGACAGCAAATCAGAAAAGTGATGAAACACCATAAACGGATGAAGAAAAACAAAAAACAAAACAAGAACAAAAATAAAATAAAGATTACTTCCGTTAATAAAAGTGTTGGCACAGGATACGCCCAAGCATCACAGAGTCAACAATATTTCGCAAAATGTTTTTTTCTTATTTTTTCAGGGAGAAGGTTAGCTTCTCATCATGTCATAAAGTTTGTTATAACTTTTTGTACAATAGAATAATAGAAAAGAACCTTAAACCTCCTTGCCATAATTGTAAGGACACAAAATGCAATAAAACCAAATTTTGGACAATAATTTCAGGTAACAATAATTTCAGGATGTTCGGAAACAACAGAGCGGCAATAATTTATTTAAAAGCTTTTAAAGGATCTACAGAACAATTCCAAAGGACACACATATCCATTTTGAGGATGTTTAAAGGTGAGGATTTTTAAAATATGTTTTTGAGGACCCATATAATTTGTACACAACTATGCTGTCAGGGTATTAGAGCTTTGTGTAGACCCAAGAGTTTGTAACGCCGCGATATATTGGTCCTACACCCACCTTTAAGTATGCCGATCGTCATATCTCGACTAGCTGAATCGATCTAGACATGTGTCCAATCGTTATAATTTGTAAACACGATACAGGCCACAGTTATGGAACAATCTTCACGAAATTTTGCATGTGGGATGGGTTCTGGCCTATTGTTTTTGGTAATGATCGGTTGATGTTTAGGGTATGAAATGGACCAAATACTTAATTTTTGTCGGTTTTTCTGGTCGCTCTAGAAGCCGCAATTATGGACCAAACATCTCGAATTTTTACATAGAGAAGGGGATTGGATCAAAGAATAAGCATGCCTGTTTTGATAAGGATCGGTCAATATTTAGCGGGTCAAATGGACCCTGACTTTTGTGTGAAAAATGAGAAAATTTGTATTCTATATATCTACCCCTGAAGGACATAGAGCCGAGAAGTTGATACTATATCCAAGAGGAGTGGTTGGCCTTTAAATTGATACCAATTATATTCTCGTATGTACTCGGATGTGGGAGTTACACGTAAACATTTACAGGTGTTTACGTATTCACATATTATTTAATAAACCATTAACACACTAGAGGGCTGAAATATAGCGATGTTCCATGAGGTTCTAGTTATGGTCAAGGACAACGCCTATAATTTTCGCTGAGGATCAGATAATAATTTTGGAATGAAGTGGACCAAAAACTTATTTCTTTGTGTTTTTTTTTCGATTCGATCTATAGTCTACAATTATAAGCCGAACATCACAACGCAACCTACGGTGAAGGGAATATGGACAAGTAATAATTTGAAGGGCTGTACTTAACATTGGTAATATTCGGAAAATATGTCAGAGTAAGGAAGAGGTGCTGTTGACCTCTAATAGGGCAATAGGATGCAACTATCATGAAATATTACCCAGGCTCGGAATAAAAATCCGCAGAAAGACAGAGTTCTGTGGTAGTTGTGTAGGGTATCGTATGGTCGGCCCCGTCCGACTATACTGCTCCGCTCACTTCTTATACCCTCCACCATAGTATGGAGGGTATATAAATTTTGTCATTCCGTTTGCAACTCATCGAAATATTCATTTCCGACCCTATAAAGTATATATATTCTTGATCAGCGTAAAATTCTAAGACGATCTAGCCATGTCCGTCCGTCTGTCCGTCCGTCTGTTGTAATCACGCTATCTTCCGAAGTAATTGAGATAGGGTGCAAATTTTGCATAGGGTTGTCTTTTGTCTGCAGGCAGGTCAAGTTCGAAGATGGGATATATCGGTCTACGTTTAGGCATAGCTCCCATATAAGGGTACCCCCAAATTTTCGGTATTTTGGGGTTCTTGAGCGCGTTTTCAACCGAATTCACTGAAATTTGGTACATTGGGTTCTTATTGGGTACTAAATGTCTTAAAAAAAATATATAAATATAGGCTTACTTTTTCTGGTAGTCCCCATATACCTCAGTATTGTGGGGGTTTTGGTCGTATTTTTCCACGGAATTGACTGTAATTTAATACTTTGAGTTCTTAGTAGGTTCCAAATCACCCGACAAAAAATTATGAATATAGGTCAATTTTTTCAGCCCGGTCGAACTTAACGCTTTTTCACTTGTTTTCAACCGAATTTGCTGCAATTTGGTATTTTGCAGTCGTATATGGTAACAAATTTCCCTACCACAAAATATGTATATTCGCCCCCTTTTTGGGGTAGTCCCCATATAACCCCCATTTTTATATTAAAATATTTATCTGATTTGTTCCGCGTTTTGAGTTTGGAAGGAGTGGACCGATATTCCCCATTTTCGAATTTGAACTAAGCTTGGAAGAAATAATAAGATGGGCAAAGTTCGGATGAAATCTAAATTTTCTGAAACGAATTTGGTCCAAAGAAACATGGGGTCTACAACCAATATTTCGATGAGGCACATTTTCACCGTGTAAAGTGTATACACCCTCATTAGCCATAGGGCTGAGGGTATAATTATCCTTTAAAAATGTCTAAAATTTTTATTATGGTTTAGAAATGTCGGTATAGGTCCACTTTTTGGTATGTTCCCTATATTTTCATTTCTAGTACCTGTCAATATAACTATGGTGGAGGGTATCCAAAGTTCGGCCCGGCCGAACTTACCGCTTTTTCACTTGTTTAAATTAATTTTATCCTGATCCATATAAGTCGTGGAGAGACCGACATAAGGCGTAAATTTTTAAAATAATTTTTCTAGAGACCCACATAAGGCGTGGATTTTTTAAATAATTTTTGTAGATACCTACATAAGGCGTGCATTTTTTAAATAATTTTTCTTGAGACCCGCATAAGGCGTGGATTTTTAAAATATTTTTTTTTTTTCTGAACCAATATAAGGCTTGGATTTTTAAAATATTTTTTTCTGGACCCATATAAGGCGTGGATTTTTTAAATAATTTTTTTTTCAAATACCATCATTTAAAATTCCAATTATTTGCAAATTAAACTAAACCTTCGAACGGAACATGTAAAACGATCGGCTTAAAATAAATCCAAAACATGTTAATTTGTCTAAAAAATCCGTTTATCACTTATTTAACACACCAGCTATAATCGGAATGTATATTTGGTGTACTGTCAACATTTTGAATGCGTCAACAGCAACAACAACAACAACGATGACTATAACATGACCACAATGGGAAAATGTTGCTATTTTTAAAAATAAATAAAATTTGTTGTTGAAATAACCTTTCAACCCATATGTTAATTTCACTGATATCCTAGAGACAGTGGAGGCACATTCACACACACACACACGCACACCTACATCATCCAGACACATGACACCGACTCGAAATTCGCCTGAGTCCCCACTAAATTTACACATAATTCCAATGGGGATTTGTGCGCATTCACATTTCAACACCAACAAACGGATGAAAATCAAGCTGAAGCTGCTGCTGATGAAGCCGGTGGTGGTGTAATGAATGAAGCGTCGTCGTCAGCGGATAACGAAGGGCAGGACAGCACAGAGGGGGGATGACAACGATGACAACAAATTTACGCAAAGCAATGTAACAACAAAAACAAAACAAATAACATATATGCGGATTTTCGTATTACACAGCAAAATATTTTCACAACAAATTGTCAAAGCGAATGAGACCGAAAAAATGGAAAAAGGGAATTTCGGAGGGCAAGCAAGCACTGCAAGCAAAAAAAGTGAAAAAAACTGCCACCCTTCGCAACGAAGTGACCCTAATTTGCATATAAACAAATAAATGCCATTTCGGTTTTTTGTTTATTCACTGGCTGGCAGCAAAGCACAGCGCCAAAAAAAAAGGAATGGTAAATCAAGACAAGTGAATAAAATAATCCCAAAAAAGGGGAAAGGGGGCATGAAATAGTTACATTTGCTCTTTCTCCGTCTTCGCAATTTTGCAAAAGGTTCGTGAAAAAGCTTACAGGAAAATATGGACAATATTTTAATGATATCAAATAATACCCACATCTCAGGTCTGATAAATAGTTTTCTACAAAGGTGTTAACTAAAGAAATGTAGCTTCATTACATCCAAACACACGCACATACACCCGTCTATATGAGTGGGGAAATTTACATAAATTCTCCAGACAGGAGAAGCTACCTCTCAGGCAATCTTAGACTAGCACGTTTTGTTAATCCTTTTTGAGTAGGGCTGCAGATAAATTTCGGTATTAGGTCTAACCTTACGAACCCTCCATGAGGGCGATTTTTTAAAAGGGTTGCACATAGGGCTGTTCTACCTACACAACTATGTACCCTACACAACTATGTTGTCAGGGTATTATAGCTTTGTGCCGCCCCAACAGATTGTAAAGCCATGAAATATTGGTCATAGACCCACATTTAAATATACCGATAATCATATCTCGACTAGCTGAGTCGATCTAGACATGTGTCTCCGCCCATCCATCCCTCTGTCCGTTTGTCCCTTATAATTTGTAAACACGATACAGGCCATAGTTATGAACCAATCTTCCCGAAATTTTGCATGTAGGATGGGTTCTGGCCAATGAAGACCCCTATTGTTTTTGGTAAGGATCGGTTAATATCTAGGGGATGAAATGGACCAAATACTTAATTTTTATCGGTTTTTTCTGGTCGCTCTAGAGGCCGCAATTATGACCCAAACATCGCGAATTTTTACATAGAGAAGGAGATCGGGTAAAAGAATAAGCATGCCTGTTTTGATAAGGATCGGTCAATAATTAGCGGTTCAAATGGACCCTGACTTTTGTGTGAAAAATTACAAAATTTGTATTCTATAGCGTATATATTTGTCCCTGAAGGACATAGACCCGAGAAGTTGATAGTATATCCAGAGGAGTGATTGACCATTAAATTGATACCAATTATATTTTCGTATGTACTTGGCTGTGGGAGGTACACTTAAATATTTACAGGTGCTTACGTATTCAGATATTATTTAGGAACCCATTACCACACTAAAGGGCGGGCGCTGATCCCTTTGAAATGTTCCTTGAGGTTTCAGTTATGGTCAAGGACAGCGCCTATAATCTTCGGTGATGATCAGAAAATAATTTTGAGATGAAGTGGGCCGAAAACGTATTTCTTGTTTTTTTTCACAACCACAGTGAAGGGAATGTGGACAAGTAATTAGAAGGGCTGTACTGAATATTAGTAATATTCGGAAAAAGAAAAGTCAGTGTAAGGAAGAGGTACTGTTGACCTCTAATCGGGAAAGAGGGTGCAACTATCACGTAATATTACCCAGGCTCGGAATAAAAATCCGCAAAAAGATAGAGTTCTGTGGTAGTTGTGAAGGGTATCGTATGGTCGGCCCCGCCCGACTATACTGCTCCGCTCACTCGTTTCAAAATAGGTTTAGAGAATTCACAATAGGAGGGTAATTTTTTTATTTTTTATTTTTTAGATACCTTATAAGGCGTAGATTTTTATACCCTTCACCACAATGTGGTACAGGGTATTATGTCTTTGTGCATATGTTTGTAACAGGCAAAAATAATCCAGATAGACACATGGTTCCTTTTGAGAATATGCATAGAATCACTTTCTGAATCGATTTATGCATTTCCGTCTGTCCGTCTGCCCATGTTACATTGTAAACAAAGTACAAGTCGCATTTATGATCCGAATTGGATGAAATTTGGCACAGTTCATTGAATTAGCCCAAGGACGGACCCTATCGAGTTTAGGTCCAGATTTAGATATAGCTCCCATATATAGTTTCGTCCGATTTATGTAAATGGTGCACGAAAGTCCCTATATATCTTTCGATTTGCACGAAATTTGGCACAGCCTACTGAATTATGTCTGGAATGATGTGTGCTTAGTTTTGTAAAAGTCGGTTCAGGTTTAGATATAGCTCCCATATATATTTTCGTCCGATTTTAGGTAAATGGTGCACTAAAGTCCATAAATGTCTTATGATTTGCACGAAATTTGGCATAGCGTACTGAATTAGGTGTAGAATGGTGTGCGTCAATTTTCCTGAAAATCGGGTCAGATTTAGATATAGCTCCCATATATATGTCCGTCCGATTTTATGAAAATGGTCCACCAAAGTCCCTATATATCTTTGGATTTGCACCAAATTTGGCACAACGTACTGAATTAAGCCTAGAATGATGTGTGCTAAGTTTCATGAAAATCGGTTCAGATTTATATATAGCTCCCATATATATATTCATCCGATTTTATTTAAATGGTATACCAAAGTCCCTATGTATCATTCGATTTGCAAGAAATTTTGTACAGCGTACTAAATAATGTATACAATGATGTATGTTAAATTTCGTGAAAATCGGTTAAGATTTAGATATAGCTTCCATATATATTTTTGTATGATTTTATGTAAATGGTGCACCAAAGTCCCTATATATATATATATTACTGAATTGAGCCTACAATGATACCTGCCAAATTTCGTGAAAATCGGTCCGTCCGATTTTATGTAAATTGTGCACCAAAGTCGCTATATATCTTTCGATTTGAAAGAAATTTGACATAACGTACTGAATGGAGCCTAGAATGATGTCAGCCAGGTTTCGTGAAAATCGGTACATATATAGTTACGTCCGATTTTATGTAAATGGTGCTCCAAAGTCCCTATATATCTTTCGATTTGCACGAAATTTGGCACAGAGTTCTGAATTATGTCTAGAATGATGTGTGCTAAATTTCGTGAAAATCGGTTCAGATTAAGATATAGCTCCCATATATATTTTCGTCCGATTTTATATAAATCGTGCACGAAAGCTTTCGATTTGCACGGAATTATAGCGTACGGGATTAAATCTAGAACGATGAGTGGTAATATTCGTGAAAATCGACTCAGATTTAGATATAGCTCCCGATTTTATAGAAATGGTGTTCCAAACTCCTAATATTTGTCCGATTAACACGAAAGTTTGCACAACTTAGCAAATTGAGACCGAAATGATATTATTGGGTGTTGTTGAAATTTTTGCAGATCTAGACATAGCTTACATATGTATTTCGAACGGGTGTCTGATTGAAATAAAAAATTTTAACTGTGCGACGTACCGAATATCGTGTATCAATTTTGCTATACATCGTTTTCCATAAGTTTGTCCATATTACGCAGACGAACATTGACATGCAATTGTAAAGGTACATATGTACAATATACCCAAAGTGGTGAAGGGTATCATATAGTCGGCCCCGTCCGACTTTACTACTTTCCTTACTTTTTTTTAAAATATTTTTACATGTATATTTCATATATATTTTTATTTAAATTTTAGAAAATGATTTTTATTAACTTCCTGTTTTATTCACAATTCCGTTTGGTTACATCTAAAATCTAGTCAAAATTTCATAAGGCCCAATACAAGCTTCTTGTCCACCATAGGTTATTAAAACACTATCATTATCCGGTAATACTAGACCTGGTGTTATGCTACCATTATAATGAGCTCGACCAATATAATTTGGTTCGTTGGTGGACGTGTGGCCACAGTACACGGCATTCGGAGGTATATTACCATTGCAAACTGGAACCCAAGCATAATTAATACCCACTAGTACTTCTACTGTGGGCGTGCGAACCTCATTACCATCGCTGGCGACATAGGCCTCACAACGACCTGGTATAAATTTAGCCGGTACCATGACACCATTGCTTAGGGCACGAGCTACATAAATAACACTGCCATCAGTGTCACGACCAGCCACTACAGCATTTGCTGGTGTTGAGTGTAATCCCGATGGCACCCATATATCTCTGGGGTCACGTACCAAAATTTCATAATGATCCAAACTTATTTCTTGACCGCCATAGGGTATATAGAGACAGCCATGTGACGAATGAACTTTACCGATACTCAAACTGCCGCAGTGTGGACCACGGCCGATATACAACGGTTCACCGTCATCGCTATGGCCGGTCACCACGGCATTGGCTGGTACTTGACCATATTCACATTGTACCCAACTATAGCCGGGACCTCTGAGAAGCTCATAGTTGTGCTTGGCATGTTCCTTGCCACCCCACGCCACATAGGCACATCCTTTGCTGGGTATAACTTTGGCCGCCAACATCTCACCATTGTGTTCGGCACGACCCACATATATTGTAGAGTGGTCAGAGTCATGGCCACCTATAACGGTAAATTCAGGCAAAGGTTGATGGGCGGAAGATGGAATCCAAATGTCGGCTATAAAGACAATTTGGAGGTAAAAACGAAATAAAAACGATAAAAAAATAAATTTTCAATAATCACAAAACAATTCTTACCCATGGCTAGTCAGGAGCGGTGCAGATAAAATCTCTCAATGAGGTGGTAATAAACTCAAAGGGCTTTAAATACCCTTCAGATCATGCAATGATCTGAGGTCTTGGAAATAACACTATATATCATATCACCCCACTAAACGGATAATAAAATTTATATTAAAACAATTCTCATTGCGGTTGAAAGTATAAATTTACATAATTACAAATGATTTATTTTGTTTATATATATTTACATGTAATGTAATATGGGTCCTCAAAAAAATATTAAACAAAATAGGCCTCTAGAAAAATTATTAAAAAATTCCACGCTTTATGTAGGTCTCCGAAAAAAAATATTTAAAACCAGTAAGGAAAGTAGTAACGTCGGACGGGCCGACTATATGATACCCTTCACCACTTTGGGTATACAGATGGAATCCTAACAGACGTCGGATTTTTGAAGAACCATTAACATGAAATTAAACATGTCATTCTGCAACCTATACTAAATTTTGGTCAGAAGGATATATAGGGACTTTGGTGCACCACTTACATAAAATCGGTTGTATAGGTACTTTGGTGCACACTTTACATAAAGTCGGACGACAATACATATGGGAGCTATATCTAAATCTGAACCGATTTTCACGAAACTTAACACACATCATTCTAGACCTAATTCAGTATGCTGTGCCAAATTTCGAGTAAATCAAAAGATTTCCAGGGACTTTAGTGGATTATTTACCAAAATCGGATGAAAATATATATGGGAGCTATATCTAAATCTGGACCGATTTTCAGGAAACTTTGCACACATCATTCTAGACCTAATTCAATATGCTATGCCAAATTCCCAGCAAATCGAGGAGGCCTTGGTACACCATTTACATAAAATCGGAGGAAAATATATATGGGAGCTATATGTAAATCTGAACCTATTTTCACGAGATTTAACACACATCTTTCTGGACCTAATTCATTGCACTATACCAAATTTCGTGCAAATCGAAAGATCTATAGGGACTTTGGCACACCATTTAATTAAAATCGGACGAAAATCTATATGGGAGCTATATCTAAATCTCGTCCGATTTTCAGGAAACTTAACACGCATCGTTCTAGACCCAATTAATTACACTATACCAATTTTCGTGCAAATCGAAAGATATATGTGGACTTTGGTGCACCACTTACATTAAATCGGACGAAAATATATATAGGAGCTATGTCTAAATCTGAACCAATTTTCACGAAACTTAACTCACATCATTCTAGACCTAATTCATTACGCTATGCCAAATTTCTTCCAAATCGAAAGATATATAGGGACTTTGGTCAGCATTTACCTTAAATCGGAAGAAAATATATATGGGAGCTATATCTAGATCTGAACCGATTTTCAGGAAACTTAACACACATCATTCTAGACCTAATTCATTACGTTATGCCAAATTTCGTGCAAATCGAAAGATATATAGGGACTTTGGTACACCCTTTACATTAAATCGGACGAAAATATATATGGCAGCTATATCTATATCTGGACCGATCTTCAGGAAACTTAACACACATCATTCTAGACCTAATTCATTACGTTATGCCAAATTTCGTGCAAATCAAACGATATTTAGTGATTTTGGTGCACCATTTACATAAAATCGGACAAAAATATATATGGGTGCTATATATAAATCAGGACAGATTTTCACGAAACTTAACACACATCTTTCTAGACTTAAATCAGTACGCTATGCCAAATTTCGTCCAAATCGAAGGATATATAGGGACTTTGGTGAAGCATTTACCTTAAATCGGACGAAAATATACATGGGAGCTATATCAAAATCTGAACCGATTTTCAGGAAGCTTAACAAACATCATTTTAGACCTAATTTAGTACACTATGCCAAATTTCGTGCAAATCAAACGATACATAGTGACTTTGGTGCACCATTTACACTAAATCGGACGAAAATATACATGGGATCTATATCTAAATCTGAACCGATTTCAACGAAACTTAGCACACATCAATCTAGACTCCGTTCAGTGCTATATATAGGGACTTTGACACACCATTTACATAAAATCGGACCAAAATATATATGGGAGCTATATCTAAATCTGAACCGATTTTCACGAAATTTAACACACTCCATTCTAGACCTAATTCAGTTCACTATGCCGAATTTCGTGCAAATCGAAAGATATATAGGGACTTTGGTACACCATTTACATTAAATATATATGGGAGCTATATCTAAATCTGAACCGATTTTTCCCAATTTTAATAGGGTCCGTCCTTGGGCCAAATAAGTAACCTATGCCAAATTTCATTCAATTCGGATCATAAATGCGACCTGTATTTTGTTTACAATTTAACATGGACAGATAGACGGACTGACGGACGGACGGACGAACGGACATGAATAAATCGACTTAGAAAGTGATTCTATGCATATTCTAAAAAGGAACCATGTATGTATCTCGTTTCCTTTTGCCTGTTACAAACATATGCACAAAGACATAATACCCTGTACCACAGTTTGGCGAAGGATATAAAAATCCACGCCTATTGGTGGTCTTCTAGAAAAAAATTTAAAAATATTTTTAATTCTTCAAAATCCAAGCAAATTTTGAATACTCAAAATTTTGTTAAACAAATCCACTCTTCTGTTAGGTCTTAAGAATTTTTTTAAAGAATCCTCTCTATCCTTTAGAATATTTATTCATTTTAAACTACCACCCATGGTGCGTATACGGTTTGTCAATATGTATACGTATGTGTGTACGCCATTAATTTAATCTGTTGTTTTACGAGACAATATATGTTTATGAGCAATTCAAAACTTTGTTTCAAAATTTTTTTTTGTTGAAAATTATGATAGAAATTAATAATTGAATGGTATAAGTTTAAAAACAAACACACACACATACAAAAAAACAGTTTTGAAATATTTTTAACAACAATTTGTAGAACATAATTTTCTATACACAAAGAAAGTTTTGTATACAGATTTGTTGGAAATGTTTATTTCAGTTCAGAAATGTTGAAAATAAAAAGAAAATATCTATAAAATTTAGAGCTATTATAAGTATTGTGACGCATAATATGAAAGGGTTTCTGATTTTCAGAGAGGTTTGGGGTGGCGAAAAAAATGTCATAAGGGCTACAAAAAAATGTATGTAATGTAATGTCATGTAAATTCTTTTTCCGTAATCTTTAACGAGACTAAAAAACTTTTCTCATATCAATTTAAATTTTGTTTTCCCCAATATAAAATGTGTCAATTATTTTCTCCACTAAGTCGAATGATAATGATTTCTATTTCCATGTAATCTTTATTAGCGGCAACATCCGACATGTTCTAAGTCATACAACAATTCTCATTTGTAAAGGAAGCGAAGAAACAAATTTTTACATCAGGTCTAACAAATTAGCCTTGGCATCAATGCCTCTGTTATCAATAGAATGCCTGGTATTTGGTCATGTCCTGCCATTCATAAGTCTCAAAGTACCTATAAATATTACGTGACTGGCATCACGAAAGGTTCGTTCGACAAATGACACAAAGAGACTAGGAAAACAACTAAGAGGTAGAAGGCATACAAACAAATCGATGACGATGGATTGAAAAAAAATGATGGACCTATAAAAGCCGTAGATTTTGTAAATATCTTATCTAGACGCCCAAATAGGTCGTGGATTTTTATACCCCTCACCACACTGTGGTACAGGGTATTATGTCTTTGTGCATATGTTTGTAACAGGCAAAAGGAAACGAGATAGACACATGGTTCCTTTTGAGAATATGCATAGAATCACTTTCTAAGTCGATTTATGCATGTTCGTCCGTCCGTCTGTCTGTCTGTCTGTCCATGTATTTTTGTGAGCAAAGTACAGGTCGCATTTATTATCCGAATTGGATGAAATTTGGCACAGCTCATTTGTTTGGTCCAAGGACGAACCCTATTGAAATTGGGAAAAATCGGTTTAGATTTAGATATAGCTCCCATATATATATTTAACCGATTTAATGTAAACGGTCCCTATATATCTTTCGATTTGCACGAAATTTGGTACAGCCTAATCATTTAGGTCTAGAATGATGCCTGCTAAGTTTCGTGAAAATCGGTCAAGATTTAGATATAGCTTCCATGTATAGTTTCGTCCGATTTCATGTAAATGGTGCCCCAAAGTCCCTATATATATTTCGATTTGCACGAAATTTGGCATAACGTATTGAATTAAGCCTAGAGTGATGTCTGCCAAGTTTCGAGAATATCGGTCCAGATTTAGATATAGCTCCCATATATAGTTTCGCCCGATTTCATGTAAATGGTGCACCAAAGTCCCTATATATCCTTCGATTTGCACGAAATTTAGCATAACGTACTGAATTGAGCTTAGAGTGATGTCTGTCAAGATTCGAGAAAATCGGTCCTAATTTAGATATAGCTCCCATATATAGTTTCCTTCGATTTTATGTAAATGGTGCACCAAAATCCCTATATATCTTTCGATTTGCACGAAATTCGGCATAACGTACTGACTTGAGCCTAGAATGATGTCTGCCAAGTTTCGAGAAAATCGGTCCAGATTTAGATATAGCTCCCATATATAGTTTCGTCCGATTTCATGTAAATGGTGCCCCAAAGTCCCTATATATCTTTCGATTTGCACGAAATTTGGCATATCGTACTGTATGCCAAATATCGGTCCAGATTTAGATATAGCTCCTATATATAGTTTCGTCCGATTTCATGTAAATGGTGCCCCAAAGTCCCTATATATCTTTCGATTTGCACGAAATTTGGCATAACGTACAGAATTGAGCCTAGAATGATGTCTGTCAAGTTTCGTGAAAATCGGTCCTGATTTAGATATAGCTCCCATATATAGTTTCGTCCGATTTCATATAAATTGTGCACCAAAGTCCGTATATGTCCTTCGATTTGCACGAAATTTGGCATAACGTACTGAATTGAGCCTAGAATGATGTCTGCCAAGTTTCGAGAAAATCGGTCCAGATTTAGATATAGCTCCCATATATAGTTTCGTCCGATTTCATGTAAATGGTGCAACAATGTCGCTATATATCTTTCGATTTGCACGAAATTTGGCACAACGTGCTGAATTGAGCCTAGAGTGATGTCTGCTTTTTTCGTGAAAATCGGTCCAGATTTAGATATAGCTCCCTTTTATTAAAGATTGATTTTAAGTAATTGACGCACCAATGAACCAATGGGCTGATAGGAACACAACGTTCTGAAATTAGTGTAACCTGACCTGTGACAAGTTTTTTTGAAATCGCTTAATATTTGGATAGAGCTTCCATATATATTTCCGCCCGATTTCAAGTAAATCGGGCATCAAACTCCTCATGTTAGTCAGATTGGCATCAAATTTTGCACAACTTACAAAATTGAGCATAGAATTACGTAGTTGCGTTTTGTAGAAGTACAGACATAGCCCAACGGATGGCCTATTTATATTTGATTGAAGTCGATTTGCATGTTTTATGCATAGATCTGGGTAGATTCACATGTAAATAAATATCAATATTTTATTTCATCCAATTTCATGCTAATAGTCTTGTTTAATATACCCATATTGGTGAAGGGTATCATATAGTCGGCCCC
Organism: Musca vetustissima; assembly: GCF_032173495.1. NCBI lineage: Eukaryota > Metazoa > Arthropoda > Insecta > Diptera > Muscidae > Musca > Musca vetustissima. The sequence continues at coordinate 119,601 of NW_026874881.1, forward strand.
GTCCGACTTTACTACTTTCCTTACTGGTTATATATATTTTCGTCCGATTTTAATTAAATGATGCACCACACTCCTCATGTTTTTCAGATATTTATCAAAAAAATCAACGGGTGTTCGAATGATATTTGCTTAAAATGGATTTACATAATTTTGTCCCATCGAAAGAAGCAGCTCTATATCTGACCAAATGAAAAATTTAGTATGAGTTACCGTAAGACATGTTTATGGATCCAATTTCATGGATCCAATGCGACGTCTGTTAGTATTATGATACACTACACCACCCAAAGTGGTGAAGGGTAGTATAATCGACTCCATTCGACTTTACTACTTACCGTACCGGTTTTAAATAATTTTTTCATTATAATTGCTTTATATAAAATTATAAATTTCTCCACCATAAATAAATGAACTCTCCACTGGTCCGCATATATTTCCATCAGTCTGTGAGTCATTTAGTTAGTCTCTTTGCGTGATTGGCTTTGCCACATAACGAATTGTATTTTCAGTGCAGTCTATTAACTGACTACCTCCATTACCCCCAATCTCCATATCAAGCTCTACCTCACCACCCAGCCTGACCACAGTTTATTTTTCATCAAACCTCAACTGACCTCATCATCGGCATCATCGCCATCGTCAGCAATCGTAGTCTGTGCCACCGTCGTCTGTCTATCGTTTACTGTGTCATTGTAGGCAATATACACATCATCAATTTTTGTTTTCTGGGGTTTTCCCCCACCCCGATATAACCGCTGCTGTTATTTTTATTTATTCTCGGTTGTAGCTTTTTTTGCATCTCCATAAATGTCTGTATGAAAGTATTTATTGATATTTGTGTGTGTGTGTGTGGGTTTGTAATCAACAAAGCGTTGGCCATTGCTGGGCTGCACTTTTCTGGCTTTGGCCATTTTCAGACTTCAACTTCGAACGCATTTGCCAGTGTGTTGAATTTATTTTAAAAATCATTGCACTTGCTTTTGTTGTTGTTGTTGCTGCTGTATATCCTGTTGACCTTCGTTCGTTCGCTGTTCATAGTCCTCGCTGCATATTTACAACAAATGACCCCAGCAAATGAATGGTAAACCACTCAAGCATGTTTATTATCTGTGGCTCAAACGAATTGACCGGAAATGAAATATTCACACAAACACTCACTCACTCATACACACAAACACACACACAACGCATATATTTATACAGGACGATGGTTACTTTAAATAAACTTGTTAATAAATTGGCATAAAGTTTGCGTGTTGGACCAATTGGGGTATTGGTGAAAATAATATTAAAAAAGAAATCCAAGCCTATAAGCAGACTCTAAAAAAATATTTTCAAACCAGTAAGGAAAGTAGTAAAGTCGGACTGGGCCGACTATATGATACCCTTCACCACTTTGGGTAAATTCTACATTCGTATCCTCAGAGACGTCGCGTTTTTGTTATATATCTATATCTGAACCGATTTCAGGGAATCTTGCCAGAGACTAATTTATATTACTACAGTACGTTTAGCAACATCTTCCTAGACTTAATTCAGTACCCTATACCAAAATTCGTGCAAATCGAAGGATATATAAGGACTTTACTACACCATTTACCTTAAATCGGACGAAAATGTATATGGGTGCTATACCGAAATCTGAACCGATTTTTACCAAACTTTGCACACATCATTCTAGACTTAATTCAGTACGCTATGCCAAATTTCGTGCAAATCGAAAGATACATAGGGACTTTACTGCACCATTTACCTTAAATCGGTCGAAAATATATATGGGAGCTATATCCAAATCTGAACCGATTTTCACATAATATTGCACATACCATTCTAGATTTAATTCAGTACGATATGCCAAATTTCGTGGAAATCGAATGATATATAGGGACATTGGTGCACCATTTACCTTAAATCGGACGAAAATATATATGGGAGCTATATCTAAATCTGAAGCGATTTTCACGAAACTTAGCACACATCATTCGAGGCTTAATTCAGTACGCTGTGCCGAATTTCGTGCAAATCGAAAGGGACTTTGGTACACCATTTACCTTAAATCGGATGAAAATATATATGGGAGCTATATGTAAATCTGAACCAATTTTTTCCAATTTCTTTAGGGTTCGTCCTTGGTCCAAACAAATGAGCTGTGCCAAATTTCATCCAATTCGGATGATAAATGCGACCTGTACTTTGATTACAATTTAACATGGACTGACGGACGGAAGGACGGACATTCATAAATCGACTCAGAAAGTGATTCATGCATATTTTCAAAAGGAACCATGGGTCTATCTCGTTTCCTTTTGCCTGTTACAAACATATGCACAAAGACATAATACCATGTGTGGTGAAGGGTATAAAATTCTATGGGTAGATTCCAAAAAAAATATTTTTACAAAATCTTTACTTATTTTTTTTTCTCTAAAAATATTTGCCAACTTTTCCGACACACCCTAATAAACCAAACTACTATTACTTTGTTAAACTTTTATTCTTTTACCCACCCCTTTGGTCTTTTCACACCCCTCCCTGTAATGGAAAATATTTATGAAATAGATAACACATGGAAAACAATACTTTTCCAAATGTTTACTGTTAAAGTTGTTATTGTTTTTTGTTTTTATTGTTGTTGTTGTCGCTGCTACTGTTATGGTGTTACATTTATTTGTAATATTTCATAAAGATAACAAACGAAGAGCAAAACCCTTCACAAGGCGAAAGGGTTTAAGTTATACGCTCAAGTAGACAGCAACAAAAAAACTAGCGATTAGATAAATTTTATAACGCAATTGAATTACCAAGTTGGAGGGGGCCGACTATATGATACCCTTCACCACTTTGGGAACATACAAGAGATTTTAAGGCATTTAAAGGCTTCTATCGCCTAAAAAAGGCAGTTTAATTTTCTGTGGTCTAAAAAGGCTTTTTAAGGCCTTTAAAGGCTTATATCGCCTAAAAAAGGCATTTTAATTTTCTGAAGTCTAAAAAGGCATTTTAAGGCCTTTAAAGGCTTCTATCGCCTAAAAAAGGCATTTTAATTTTCTGTTATTTAAAAAGGCATTTTAAGGCCTTTAAAGGCTTCTATCGCCTAAAAAAGGCATTTTAATTTTCTGTAGTCTAAAAAGGCATTTTAAGGCCTTTAAAGGCTTCTATCGCCTAAAAAGGCATTTTAATTTTCTGTTATTTAAAAAGGCATTTTAAGGCCTTTAAAGGCTTCTATCGCCTAAAAAAGGCATTTTAATTTTCTGAAGTCTAAAAAGGCATTTTAAGGCCTTTAAAGGCTTCTATCGCCTAAAAAAGGCATTTTAATTTTCTGAAGTCTAAAAAGGCATTTTAAGGCCTTTAAAGGCTTCTATCGCCTAAAAAAGGCATTTTAATTTTCTGAAGTCTAAAAAGGCATTTTATGGCCTTTAAAGGCTTCTATCGCCTAAAAAGGCATTTTAAGGCCTTTAAAGGCTTCTATCGCCTAAAAAAAGGCATTTTAATGCCTTTGAAAAAAAGGCTTATTTTTTTTTTAATAGGCCCGCCTAAAAAAGGCATTTTAATTTTCTGTAAAGTCCCATCAATTAAAAGTCAAATATGAGGAGGAAATATTTATACTGGAGAAAATGATATTGGAGCACGCCGAAGTAGGGGAAGAAGCGAATATTTTCATATATGAGATATTTCAGAAATTTTTGGGGGACTATCAGGAAGACGCAGATTAGAAAAATATATATTTTTTAGGGTCTATCACAGGCCTGGACTTAAAAAAAATTGAGAGTCTACCCATAGGCGTAGATTTTCATACCCTTCACCACACTGTGCTACAGGGTACTATGTCTTTGTGCATATGATTGTAACCGGCAAAAGGAAACGAGATAGACCCATGGTTCCTGTTTGAGAGTATGCATATAATCACTTTCTAAGTCGATTTATAAATGTCGGTCCGTCCGTCTGTCCATGTTAAGTTGTAAACAAAGTACAGGTCGCATTTATGTCCCGCATTGGATGAAAGTTGGCATAGGTTACTTATTTGGCTCAAGGACGAAACCTATTGAAATTGGGAAAAATCGGTTCAGATTTAGATATACCTCCCTATATATTTTCGTCCGATTTGATGTAAATGGAAGAACGAAGTCCCTACATATCTTTCGATTTGCACGAAATTTAGCACAGCGCACTGAAATAAGTCTAAACTGATGTGTGTTAAGTTTCGTGAAAATCGGTTCAGATTTAGATATTGCTCCCATATATATGTTCGTCCGATTTTATATCAAAGGTGTACCAAAGTCCCTATATATCTTTCGATTGGCACAAAATTTGGCATAGCGTACAGAATAAAGTCTTGAAGGATATGTGCTAAGTTTCCTGAAAATCGGTCCAGATTTAAATATAAATCCTATATATATATTCGTCCGATTTAAGGTAAATGGTGCACCAATATCATCCGATTTGGCATAGCGTACTGAATTGAGTCTAGAACGATGTGTGTAAAATTTCTTAAAAATCGGTTCAGATTTAGATATAGCTCTCATATATATTTTCGTCCGATTTTATGTAAATGCTACACCAAAGTCCCAATATATCTTTCGATTTGCACGAAATTTGGCACAGCGTACTGAAATAAGTCTAAACTGATGTGTGTTCAGTTCCGTGAAAATCGGTTCAGATTTTGATATAGCTCTCATACGTATTTTCATCCGATTTAAGGTAAATGATGTACCAAGGTTCCTATATATATTTCGATTTGTACGAAATTTGGCACAGTGTAATGAATCAGGGGTAGAATGATGTGTGCTAAGTTGCGTGAAAATCGGTTCAGATTTAGATATAGCTCCCATATATATTTTCCTCCGATTTAAGGTAAATGGTGCACCAATGTCCTTATATATCATTCGATTTGCACGAAATTTGGCATAGCGTACTGAATTAAGTCTAGAATGATGTGTGCAAATTTTCGTGAAAATCGGTTCAGATTTAGATATAGTTCGTATATATATCTTCGTCCGATTTAAGGTAAATGGTGCACCAAAGTCCTTATATATCGTTCGATTTGCACGAAATTTGGCATAGCGTACTGAATTATGTATAGACTGATGTGTGCTAAGTTTCCTGAAAATCGGTCCAGATTTAGATATAGCTCCCATATATATATATATATATTTTCGTCCGATTTCAGGTAACTGGTGCGCCAAAGTCCCTATATATCTTTAGATTTGCACGAAATTTGGCACAGCGTAATGAACTAGGTCTAGAATGATGTGTGTTAAGTTTCGTGAAAATCGGTCCAGATTTAGATATAGCTCCCATATATATTTTCGTCCGATTTAAAATAAATGGAGGACCAATGTTCCTATATCTCATTCGATTTGCACGAAATTTGGCATAGCATACTGAATAAAGTCTGGAATGATGTGTGTTTAGTTACGTGAAAATCGGTTCAGATTCAGATATAGCTCCCATGTATATTTTTGTCCAATTTAAGGTAAATGATGTACTAAAGTCCCTATATATCATTCGATTTCCACGAAATTTGGCACAGCGTAATGAATTAGGTCAAGAATGATGTGTGTAAATTTCGTGAAAGTCGGTTCAGATTTAGATATAGCTCCCATATATATCTTCTTCCGATTTTAGGTTAATGATACAGCAAAGTCCCTATATATCTCTCGATTTGCACAAAATTGAACTTGACGTACTGAGATAAGTCTAGAATTATGTGTTTCAAGTTTCGTGAAAATCGGTTCAGATTTAGATATAGCTCCCATATATATTTTCGTCCGATTTTATGTAAATGCTACACCGAAGTCCCTATATATCTTTCGATTTACACGACGATTTACATCTGACCAAATCAAAAATATGGTATAGGTTGCAGAAAAACATGTTTATGACTCCAATTTCATTTTACTGGTCCTTGAAAAATGCGACGTCTGTTAGGATTCATCTTTGAATATACCCAAAGTGGTGAAGGGTATCATATAGTCGGCCCCGTCCGGCTTTTCTACTTTCCTTACTGGTTTAAAGGTATTTTTTAAGAGTCTACTTATAGCCGTATATTTTTAAAAAATATTCCATAGAAGTTCGTCTCATATGTAACACCAAGGCCTTCAGAAATTCGCAACATCCCCGAATTCTTTCCTTTCTTTTAGTTTCTTTTGAAGTATTTTTTCGGAGTCGATTTCCATTTATTGTATGAGATGTGTATTTATGTTAATATTAACCATAAAAATTATTTAGTTTTTATTTCATTTCTTTCATTTTCTTGTTGTTGTTGCCCTCTTTGCAACAACTCGTTTTGTTAAGTCAAGCATTGCTCTACCATCATCAGTCGACTAGGGCAAATAGAAAAGTTTCTTTGCTAGGGAATTTGTTCGTTTCGAAAAGTTGGGTAAGCTCGTCATGTTGATAGCACCAAAAAAGAAAAGAAGAAGAAAAGAAGGTCTTAAATTACAACTCAGTTGCAAAGCGGTTCGGGCACCCTGCACACCCCCAACCCGTTGAACAACCAAAAGGCAGAATTTTTGTTATTTTTTCTTTATAGGTCCTAAGAGTTCGTTTGTTTCTTTTGTCGTTCTTTTTGTTCATTTCTTCTATTAAAGTAAATAATAAGAAAATTTTATGCCACAACTATTGCCAAAGCTTTCTGCAGCAGCAGCAGCAGCACCCCATCAAAACTATGTACAATTTTATAATGCACAATGTGCAAAAGTATTATTGCAACAGCTTTAGGCTGTCATATTTTGTAACATCAGATCTTAAGGGAGCGAAAAGCAAAATTTTTGGGAGGAGGTCGATACCGCACAGTGTAGAAAAACAGGATTAAAATTTATTAAAAATACATTTCAATGTCTACTTCTAGGCGTGGATTTATTAAAAACATTTGTTAGGGTCGACTTACAGGTGTGGATTTATTAAACACATTTAAGGTATACTTACAGGCGTGGATTTATTAATAATATTTGTCAATAGCTACTTGTAGGCGTTGATATCTATACTAATAAATGAGTAAAGTGATTGACTGACTGATTTAACGATTCATCAACGCCCAGAGGAAACGGCTGAAGCTAGAATCTTAAAATTTTAGGTGAGGGTCACTCTTGGTCCAAATGTGACAGATAAGGCTGGGGTTTTGGAAATTCGTACTAGAACGGTAAGAAAATTACTAAATGTGATACCATTTGTATTTGGCGAACCGGTGGAGCTAGAACTCTGAAATTTGGTTCGGTGGTCACTGATGGAGTGTAGGATAGATGTACCAAAGGGTTTTTGGAAATTCGATCACTGTAGGGGTGTGGGATTGGGGTCAGGATTCTGTTTAAGATGATAATACTTATGGGTACTATATGGTACTAAATTTGGTACAATTTGAATTTTAGGTGAACCAATAGAGCTAGAATCATGAAATTTGGAGTCATGATTACTGTTGAGGTGTAAGATTGAAATAAGTAGGAAGTTTTAGAAATTTGTACTAATGTGTATATTGTGAGTAAACCGATAGAGTTGGAATCCTGAAATTTTGATTTAGGATACCTGTGGAGGTGTATGATTGGGGTATGTAGGAGGGTTTGGAAATTGGTACTACTATGTACTAAATTTGATTTTTGTGTGAACCGAAAGAGTTGGAATCCTGGCATTTTGATTTATGAACACTATGGATTTGTAGGTTTGGGGTATATAGGAAGATTTGGAAATTGTACTAAATTTAGTACAATTTAAATTGTGGGTGAACCGATAGAGTTGGAATCCTAAAAATTGAATTTAGTATCAGAGCGGGGGTGTAGGATTGGGGTGTGTAGGAAATTTTGGAAATTGGTACTACTGTGTACTAAATTTGGTACAATTTGAATTGTGGGTGAATCGATAGAGTTGGAATCCTTAAATTTAGTTTTAGGATCACTGTGGAGGTGTACTACTGTATACTAAATTTGGTACAATTTTAATTGTGAGTGAAACAATTGAGTTGGAATCCTGAAATTTTGATTTAGGATTACTGCGGAGGTTTGTGGTAAAAAGGAGGTTTTAGCAATTCGTACTACTGTGTACTAAATTTGGTACAATTTAAATTGTGGGTGAACCGATAGAATTCGAATCCTGAAACTTAGATTTAGAAACAGTGTGGGGGGTAGGATTGGGGTATGTAGAATATTTTTGGAAATTGGTACTACTGTGTACTAAATTTGGTACAATTTAAATTGTGAGTGAACTGATAAAGAATCCTGAAAATGGATTTAGGATCACTGTGGGGGTGTTGGTTTCAGGAAACTTAACACACATCATTCTAGACCTAATTCACTACGCTGTGCCAAATTTCGTGCAAATCGGATGATATATAGGGACATTGGTGCACCATTTACATAAAATCGGACAAAAATATATATGGGAGCTATATCTAAATCTGGACCGATTTTCAGGAAACTTAACACACATCATGCTAGACCTAATTCAGTACGCAGTGCCGAATTTCGTGCTAATCGAGAGATATATATTAACTTTGGTGCACCACTTACATTAAATCGTACGAAAATATGCATAGAAGCTATATTGAAATCTGAACCGATTTTCAGGAAACTTAACACACATAATTCTAGACATAATCCAGTACAATATGCAAAATTTCGTGCAACTCGAAAGATATATGGGGACTTTGGTACGCCATTTACCTTAAATCGGACGAAAATATATATATCTAAATCTGAACCGATTTTCAGGAAACTTTCCACACATCATTCTAGACTTAATTCAGTACGCTGTGCCAAATTTCGTGCAAATCGAAAGATATGTTGGGACTTTGGTACACCATTTACATTAAATCTGACTTTGCTACATCATTTACCTTAAATCGGAAGAAAATGTATATAAGGGCTATATCTAAATCTGAAGCGATTTTCACCAAACTTAACACACATCATTCTAGACCTAATTTAGTGAACTATACCAAATTTCGTGCAAATCGAAAGATATATAGGGACTTTGGTGCACCATTTACCTCATATCGGACGAAAATATATATGAGAGCTATATCTAAATCTGGGCTGATTTTCAGGAAACTTAACACACATCATTCTAGACCTAATTCATTACGCTGTGCCAAATTTCGTGCAAATCGAATGATATATAGGGACTTTGGTACACCATTTACATAAAATCGGACGAAACTATATATGGGAGCTATATCTAAATCTGGACCGATTTTTACGAAACTTGGCAGACATTATTCTAGGCTTAATTCATTATGCTGTGCCAAATTTCGTGCAAATCGAACGATATATAGGGACTTTGGTACACCATTTACATTAAATCGACCGAATATATATGTGAGAGCTACATCTAAATCTGGACCGATTTTCACTCAACTTAACACACATCGTTCTAGACCTAACTCAGTAGGATGTACCAAATTTAGTGCAAATCGGAAGATATTTAGGGACTTTGGTACCACATTTACCTTAAATCGGACGAAAATATATATATATATGAGAACTATATCTAAATCTGAACCGAGTTTTCCCAATTTTAATAGGGTTCGACCTAGGGCCAAATAAGTGACCTATTCCAAATTTCATTCAAATCGGATCATAAATGAGACCTGTACTTTGTTTAAAATTTAACACCAACAGACGGACGGACATGCATAAATCGACTTAAAAAGTGATTCTATGCATAATCTCAAAAGGAACCATATGTCTATCTCGTTTCCTTTTGCCTGTTACAAATATATGCACAAAGACATAATACCCTGTACCACCGTGTGGTGAAGGGTATATTTGGGGTCTGCCTATAAACGTAAATTTTTTGAACCAGCTAGAGGAGCACTATAGTCGGACGCGCCCGACCATACGATACCCTACACAACCACCACGGAACTCTCACTTTTTACGGATTTTTATTCCGAGACTGGGCAATATTTCATATTTGCATCTTTTTGCCCAATAAGAGGTCAACAGCACATCTTCCTTACACTGACATATTTTCCGAATATTACTAATATTGAGTACAGTTCTTCTAATTAATTGTCTAGTTTCCTTTAACCGTGGGTTGTGCTGTGACGTTCGGCTTTCAATTGTGGCTTATAGATCCACTCGAAAAAAAAGCAAAAAAATTAAAGTTTCGGTGCATTTCATCCCAAAATTGTTATCTGATCATCACCGAAAATTATAGGCGTTGTCCCTGACCCTACCTGGATCCTCATGGAAAATGTCGAAGCGATCAGTGCTATATTTCCACCATCTAGTATGCTAATGGGTTACTGAATAATATCTGAATACGTAAGCACCTGTAAATATTTAAGTGTAACTCCCACATCCAAGTACATACGGCAATATAATCTGTATCAATTTTAAGGTCAACCACTCCTCTTGGATATACTATCGGCTTCTAGGGTCTATGTCCTTCAGGAGTAAATATATATACGCCATAGAATACAATTTTTGCGATTTTTCACACAAAAGTCAGGGTCCATTTGACCCGCTAAATAATGACCGATCTTTATCAAAACAGGCATGCTTGTTCTTTGGCCCGACCCTCTTCACAAAGTGAAAATTCGCGATGTCCGGCCATAATTGGTCCCTTTCATTCCCTTAATATGAACGAATCTTTACGAAAAACAATAGGGGGCTTCATTGGTCAGAACCAATCCTACATGCAAAATTTTGTGAAGATTGGTCAATAACTCTGGCCTGTATCGTGTTTGTATAATGGACAGACGGACGAACACACATGTCTAGATCGACTCAGCTTGTCGAGATATGACGATCGGTATACTTAAAGGTGGGTCTAGGACCAACATTTCGCGGCGTTACAAACTCTTGGGGCTGCACAAAGCTATAATACCCTGACAACATAGTTGTGTAGGGTATAAAAAATATTTCTAGGTACTACCTTTTGACATGGATTCTTAAAAAATATTTTTCAGGGTCTACCTATAGGCGTAGATTCTTAAAAAATATTGTTTAAGGTCTAGTTTTTTCTATCACCCAAAATACTGTCCCCCAAAAAAAAAAACTTCAAATCCGTTGATGCCTATATTGAATAATGACGATGGTGCTGCTGCTTCTGATGATGATGTTGATATTCTAGATAAAATTATTATTTACTTAAGAACAGAACATAATGAAACGGACCGACAAAACTTTCAAATCAAGAAGTTTTTAAATAAACCAACAGCCAACCAGAAAGGCGAAGGCGAAGGCAAAAAGATCGCAAAGGAATTCATTCGTTCAATTTTAGATAAATTACACAGAGAGCAAAATTCAACATGAAAATTCCTGACACCCCCTCTCTCTCTCTCCCTAGAAATTATAAATGGGAACAAACAGCCTGAAAGTATGCCTTAAATTTAGTTTTTAGGAAAATGTTTTACAAGGATGGTGGTGGTTGAGAGAGGGAATGAATACAATCAAATATTAGTTTAACTAAAAATTTGTGCATCATCATCAACGAGGAGAATCATGAACCAGCATTAAGTTTTAAAGCCATCGACAGCATTTATGATTTCGCCCAAAAGTATGCACTATTTTTTTTTTGAAAACTATAATTTGCTTGTTCACTTTTTGGCAAAAGTGCAGTCGTGTGTGTGTGTGTAGAGGCAATGCATATTGCATGGTAAGCAGCAGGATGTCGTACTTTTCTAAGCATGTGACTCACACACACACGCACACACTCACTTAAAGACAACAATTTGTTTGTTTAGTTTTAATTGCTTTTAATTAAAATTTTATATCATCTTAACTTTTAATGACACCGTTTCGAATAATACGTTTTAAAGTGGAACACCCAGAGTCGAAGCAGAGTAGCAGAACTTTCATCTCGATGGCTGGAGAAGGATTTCAGTCACTTGTATCACTAATTTCCAACTTTTGTTGGTAGTGGTGGTGTTAGTGTCGCTGTATTCAATTGTAAAACTTCCCCAAAATGTTATGACATCAGAGTTCAAATATTTCCCACGTGCCTGCCACGGCGTGAACGTAAGGACGGACATACGTTTACGGCAAGGTGATGAGGCGTTGAAAAGTTTTCCGAACACACACGAGAGACGTGAGACGAGGTAGGCAGCAAAATAATAGTTTTTAAAAATATTCTTTAAAGTCTAACCAAAGGCGTGGAATTTGTTTAAAAATATTTTTAAAGTCTACCCATAGGCGAGGATTTTTATACCCTTCACCACACTGTGGTACAGGGTATTATGTCTTTGTGCATATGTTTGTAACAGACAAAAGGAAACGAGATAGACACATGGTTCCTTTTGAGAATATGCATTTCACTTTTTAAGTCGATTTATGCATGTCCGTCCGTCCGTGGATTTCCGTCTTTTGGTGTTAAATTGTAAACAAAGTACAGGTCGCATTTATGATCCGAATTGGATGAAATTTGGCATATACTTATTTGGCCCAATAACAACCCTATTGAAATTGGGAAAAATTTTTTAATATAGCTCCCATATATATATTTAACCGATTTAATGTAAACGGTTCCTATATATCTTTCGATTTGCACGAAATTTGGTACAGGCTAATCATTTAGGTCTGGAATGATGTTGCCAAGTTTCACGAAAATCATATTTTTTAGATATAGCTCCCATATATAGTTTCGTCCGATTTCATGTAAAACAAAGTCCCTATATATATTTTGATTTGCACGAAATTCGGCACAACGTACTGAACTAAGCCTAGATTGATTTGCCAAGTTTCGAGAAAATTTTATTTAGATATAGCTCCCATATATAGTTTCGTCCGATTTCATGTTTTGTTAAATATATATTTCGATTTGCACGAAATTTGGTACATCCTAATCATTTAGGTCTAGATTGATGTCTGCCAAGTTTCGTGAAAATCGGTCCAGATTTAGATATAGCTCCCATATATAGGTTCGTCCGATTTCATGTAAATGGTGCCCCAAAGTCCCTATATACCTTTTGATTTGCACGAAATTCGGCACAACGAACTGAACTAAGCCTAGATTGATGTCTTTTCGAGAAAATCGGTCCAGATTTAGATATAGCTCCCATATATAGTTTCGTCCGATTTTTTAAAAGTCCCTATATATTTTCGATTTGCACGAAATTTGGCATAACGTACTGAATTGAGCCTAGAGTGATGTCTGACAATTTTCGAGAAAATAGGTCCAATTTAGCTCCCATATATAGTTTTGTCCGATTTCATTTTGCCCCAAAGTCCCATATATTTTTATTTGTACGATATTTGGTACAGCCTAATCATTTTCTAGAATGATGTCTGCCAAGGCGAGTGGATTTTTTAAGATATAGCTCCCATATATAGTTTCGTTTTCATGTAAACAAAGTCCCTATATATCGTGGATTTGCACGAAATTTGGCATAACGATGATTGATGTCTGCCAAGTTTCGTGAAAATGGATTTTTTAATAGCTCCCACATATATAGCTCACATATTTTAAGTAATTGACGCAACAAGGAACCAATAGGAACAAAACGTTCTGAAATTAGTATAACCTAACCTGTGACAAGTTTGCTTCCATATATATTTTCGCCCGATTTCAAATAAATTGGACATCAGACTCCTCATGTTAGTCAGATTGACATCAAATTTTGCACAACGTACAAAATTTTTATAGAACTACATAGTTGCGTTTTCTAGAAGTGCAGACATAGCCCAACGTATGACCTATTTATATTTGTTTGAAGTCGATTTACATATTTTATGGATATATCCAGGTAGATTCACATTATCACATACATTATTTCACCCAATTTCATGTTAATAGTTTTTAATATACCCATAGTGGTGAAGGGTATTTAGTCGGCCCCGTAACTTTACTACTTTCCTTACTGGTTTTTAACATATTTTTATAACATACCCATAGGCGTGGATTTTTTAAAACATATTTTTTATAACATACCCATAGGCGTGGATTTTTTAAAACATATTTTTTATAACATACCCATAGGCGTGGATTTTTTAAAACATATTTTTTATAACATACCCATAGGCGTGGATTTTTTATAACATACACATAGGTGTGGATTGTTTTTCAATATTTTTTTATAACATACCCATAGGCGTGGATTGTTTTTCAATATTTTTTATAACATACCCATAGGCGTAGATAACCTTTCAATAATTTTTTTATAACATACCCAAAGGCGTGGGGTTTAAAAAAAATATTCTTTCAAGTTCCCTCCTATGCTTAAATCGGAATAAGTCGCCTTTCCCCCAATTGTCATACCGACCACCACATTTTAATATGTCTTTACTGTATAGCTACTTCTTGTTCGTGCGTATACCATTTCATATACAAAGTTGTCCTCAACATGTTTGCATATGTTAGTATGTATGTGCCAATGTTCATATGCAAATTCTCATAGAATATTGGCAAAACTTTGGCATTACCTGAATTCCTGCCAAATGCAGGAATTTTTGGTATTCTAATCAAAAATCATATTTACCCAACATATTAAGGGTAGGAATCATAATAAATGCATACCGACATATATGAATATAAATGTAGCTGCGTGAAACAAAAGGGTGACGTAGGGGATGATAGATACCAAGCAACGGCTCTGATTGGCGTTAACATGGCGAAGTACAGGCTTATCTTGGTCCCTCTTTCATCTCAATTGTGGACACTGACCTCCCCGTGGTGCCACCTGGGGTAGCTATTTTCATCACCCGTTGAAATAGTGAGCTAATATGTGCCGCGAGTTCACCCATTAGAACTATAAAAAATGGGTTGAGGCATCGGGTTAGTTGCCCACACTCGGAAAACCGAACCTACTATAAAAAAAAAACAAAGAAAAAGAAAACCAAACCCCCCTAATGTTGACGATCCCCGCAAACGCATAAAGGACCACGATCTGCGAATCTGCACTTGGAATGTGCGCACGTTGTACAGAACAGGCGCAGTGTTCGCTTTGGCGGATGTACTCAAGAAGTACAAAGCCGAAATGCGATTGAAAGGTACTGGCGTAAGTAAATGAGAAGATTACACCCTGTACTATAGCTGCCATGAAACGAGACATGAATTTGGCAGCGGATTTATGGTTAATAGGAGAATAAAAGACATCGTCTAAAGATTCACTCCAGTAGATGCGCGTATTGCTATAATACGTATAAAAGCGAAGTTCTTCTACATCGGTCTCATTTGCGTCCATGCTCCGACCGAAGATAAAGATGAACAGACCAAAGACATATTTTATGAGCGCCTAGAAACAGCATAAGACCGTTGCCCTGGCCATGACATTAAAACTCTGCTAAGAAAATTTAATGCAAAAATCGGAAGGGAAAATATCGTTGGCCTCACCGTCAGAAAATTCAGTCTCCATGAAGAACCATCATACAATGGGTTTTTTTCCAAACTTAAAACACGTCCTTCAAGACTCAATTGAGAACACTGTTCAAAATTTCGTTCAAATCGAAAGTTATATAGGGACTATGGTGCACCATTTTCATAAAATCGAACGAAATTATATACGGAAGCCATATCTAAATAAGTACGATCCCTACGAAAGTTAGCACACATCATTGTGGGCCTAACTCAGTACCCTATGAAAAATTTCGTGTACATCGAAAGACATTTACCTTAAATCGGAAGAAACTATATATGGGAGCTATATTTAAATCTAGACCGATTTTCACGAAACTTAGCACGCATCATTCTAGACTCAATTTTGTACGCTGTGCCAAATTTCGTGCAAATCGAAAGATATATAGGGACCTTGGTGCACCATTTACCATAAAATCGAAGCAGGTTGGGACGATAATATATATATGGGAGCTATATCTGAATCTGAACCGATTTTCATGAAACTTAGCACACATCATTCAAGGCTTAATTCAGTACGCTGTGCCGTATTTCGTGCAAATTGAAAGATATTTATGGACTTTGTTGCACCACTTACCTTAAATCGGACGAAAATATATATTGGAGCTATGTATAAATAGGAACCGATTTTCATAAAACTTAACAAACATCATTCTAGACTTAAGTACGCTGTGCTAAATTTCAGGCAAATCGAAAGATATGTAGGGACTTTAGTGCACCATTTACCTTAAATCGGACAAAACTATATATGGGAGCTATATCTTAATCTGAACCGATTCTCTCGAAACTTAACACACGTCGTTCAAGACTCAATTGAGTACACTATACAAAATTTCGTGCAAATCGAAAGTTATATAGGGACTTCGCTTCATTATTTACATAAAATCGGACGAAAGTATATATGGGAGCTATATCTAAATCTGAACCGATTTTTACGAAATTTAACACACATCATTCTAGACTTAATTCAGCACGCTATGCCAAATTTGGTGTAAATCGAAAGGCAAATGAATATGTAGGCACTTCATTCTAGGCTCGAAAAATATTTAGGACTTTGGTGCACCATTTACCTTAAATCGGATGAAACCATACGCGGGAGCAATATCTAAATCTAGACCGATTTTCACGAAGCTTAACACACTTCGTTCAAGACTCAATTGAGTACACTATACAAAATTTCGTGCAAATCGAAAATTATATAGGGACTTCGTGGCATTATTTACCATAAATCGGACGAATATATATATGGGAGCTATATCTAAATCTGAACCGATTTTTACGAAATTTAACGCACATCAATCTAGACTTAGTTCAGTACGCTATGGCAAGTTTCGTGCAAATCGATGGATATATATAGTGACGTTGATGCGCTATTTACCTAAAATCGGACGAACACATATATGGGAGGTAGATCTGATCCTGAACCGATGCCAAATTTCGTGCAAATCGAAAGATATATAGGGACTTTGGTACACCATATACTTTAAATCGTATGGAAATATATATGGTAGCTATATCTAAATCTGAACCGATTTTTCAATTTTTCAATTCCAATTGCAATAGGGTATGTCCAAATGAGCTGTGCCAACTTTCAACCAATGCGGGTTATTTAAAAAATCCACACCTTACGTAGAACTCAGAAAAAAAATATTTTAAAAATTTACGCCTTATATTGCTCTCAGAAAAAATATTTTATAAAGTACTCCTTATGCGGATATAGCCAAAAATTTATTTCATAACAACCATTTTTTTCTTGAGTATTTGAAAATATTTTCCATTTTCCTAAAGTGGAATTTTAAATAGTTTTTCAACATTAGTTACGAAATGGCATATTGATGCTACCGCTTCCATACCGTTGCTTCCTTCATCCTGACCACGTTGGCCCACAAAACTATTCATGTTTAGACTGAAATGTATGTAAATAAATTTTACACTTCAAAACATTGAAGTAAAGTGGGTAATAAGTGTAATAAATATTATAATGTGGATGTGCGTGTGTGTGTGTGTGCATGGTGATGTATTACTGCACAGCCAAATGCATTTGTGTGTGTATGTGCTTTTGAACATTACATTTCCGAACAAAATTGTTTGCCCTGCACAGCTTTTGGTTTTATAATTCCTCCTTCCTTAGATTTTCCATATTCTCCCTTGCAACCTGCCTTCAGCCTCGCACAGGATAACAACAAATTTCGTGAGTTTTAGTTGTAGCTACAACAACAAAAACACTTTCAAATTCCTTTCAAATGGTCCTAATGGCATTTGTTTTACAACCAGCCTGGCTGACTGGTTGGCTGTTCGTTTGGATAATGGATTTTCAATAAACTTTCAATTCGAAACGAAGAGCTGTAAATAAAGTTATATTTCTGAAATCACATCAAATTTAATTCAACTACGACTACCAGAATATTTGAATATCTAGGCAAAATTATATTTATTCAAAGAAATTGATCATAATATTCAATGATATTCTGACAACACTCCTCCACTTTTCCCTTCTTAAAAATTCAAAATTTTATTTCGAATATTTACATCAACACTTGTAGAGTTTTAGTTCGGTTGAAATCTACATTTGATAATGTAAAACACCTCATAATAAAATTTACATTTAGAACGATACTTCAACGGCAGTCTAGCATGCACACACACATACAAGCACATATATATGTGTAAATATGGTTTCAAAAAAAAACTCTAATGCAACAAAAATGTCATGAAAAATGTTTGCTATAATTTTTTCCTCAATCCATATAAGGCGTGGATTTTTAAAATACTTTTTTTGAGATCTATATAAGGCGTTGATTTTTTTAATAATTTTTCTAGAGACCTACATACTTACATACTTACTTAGCCGGCTTGTTACAGAACGGTTGTTCCATAAGCCGAGCTTAAAAAAGATTTCCAAGCGCGTCGGTCTTGTGCGCAAGTCCACCAAATTGGAAGACCACGTTCCAAGATGTTGTTTTCTACTTGGTCTTTCTATCTAATTCGTGGCCTTCCCCTTCTACGGGAACCATCAGTAGGCCCGTTTTTATATGCCATTTGAGCTGGGGCATTCTCACTCATCCGCAAAACATGGCCTAGCCGTAGTCGCTGCAGCTCAATACGACTGACTATGTCGATGTCCGCGTATAAATTGTACAGCTAGTGGTTCATTCGACGCCGATATTCACCGTCAACGCAGATCCGCCCGTATATATTTCGGAGAATTTTTCTTTCAAACACCCCAAGAGCTGCCTCATCTGCTTGCGCAAGTACCCATGCTCCTGATCCATATAATAGCACAGGTACTATCAGCGTCCTGTAAAGAGTGAATTTGGTCTGACGGGAAGTGGCCTTGTTTCTAAACTGCTTACTTAGACCATAGTAGCATCTATTGGTCATCACATTCCTTCTCCGAATTTCAAAACTGATGTCATTCGTTTTATTTATGCAGCTACCAAGGTATATAAAGTCTTTAACTACCTCGAAGCTGTAGTTCTCAAGTTCCACAGTTGGTCCGAGTCTATTGAACGTCTTGCGCGTTGATACCATCAGCTTGGTCTTCTCGCCGTTTACTGCCAGACCCACTTTGGCACACTCCTTTCCAATTTGTTCAAAGGTGGCTGTTACCGCACGCAATGTTCGACCCATTATATCGATGTCATCGGCGTAGGCGAGTAACATGTGTTGTTTGGTGTTCAGAGTGCCATTTCTGTTCAGCTTTGCGTCTCGTATGAACTTTTCCAGCAGGATGTTAAAAAGATCACATGACAAACTGTCACCTTGTCTGAATCCTCGTTCGGGCTCCGATAGGTCCTTTCCTACTTTAACTGCTGACCTTGTGCCACTCAATTTTGCAGGGCTGTCTAATGCGGCTTTGTAGTCGACAAATAGGTGGTATGTGTCGATGTGTTTTTCGTGGGTCTTTTCCAGGATTTGGCGCAGAGTGAAAATCTGGTCAATGGTGGATTTACCAGGTCTGAAGCCGCATTGGTATGGTCCGATGATGGCATTGACCATTGGCTTCAATCGTTCACACAGCACACTGGATAGCACTTTATATGCGATGGGAAGGAGACTTATTCCTTTATAGTTTGCACATATCGTCTTGTCTCCTATTTTGTGCAGGGGACACAGAATGCTGAGGTTCCTCTCATTGGGCATGCATTCATCTAGCCAAATTGTACTAATCAGCTGGTGCATGATCCTGACCAGCATCTGGCCACCAGTCTTGAATAGTTTGGCTGGTAACCCATCGGCTCCTGCTGCTTTATTGTTCTTCAGTCGATTAATTGCTTTTATGACCTCATCTTGGCTAGGTGGTATACACTCTATGCCATAATCTCTTATTGGTTCTGGGGTATCTTCTTCAACGCCACTATTAGATACTAGAAGCTTTTCAAAATGCTCCTTCCAGATCCTCAGCACGCTGTCTGTATTTGTCACCAGGTTTCCTTCTTCATCTCTACACGAGGATGTGCCAGCACCAAAGCCTTCGATTTGGTGTTTTACCCGCTGGTAAAATGTTCGGACTTCATTCTGACTCCCGTACATCTCGATTTGCTCACGCTCACGTTTTTCTTGTTTTTCTTCTTTTTCTGAAAACACGTTTCTCCTCTCTCCTTTTCTCTCGATAATTCTCCATCACGTTACGTGTTGCTACTGTCTGCAGGGTTACCCCTATACGCTGCGTTTTTCACATCAGTAGCATTACGACACTCCTGATCTTGGTGGTGGTTTTTGGTATCCAAGTGTTGCTTTTGCTGCAGTTTGTGCTTCTATACTATTATCGGGACAAGGAGTGATTTCTTCAAGCAGATGGGTAAATTGACCTACATAGAGACCTAAATAATTTTTGTAGAGACCTATAGAAGGCGTGGTTTTTTAAAACTAATTCTTTCCTCAACCTACATAAGGCGTGGATTTGTAAAATATTTTTTTCTGAGACACATATAAGGCGTGGATTATAGAAATATTTTCTTTTTTCTGAGACCCATATAAGGCGTGGACTTATGAAGTAATTTTTTAAGAGAATTTATGAAATAATTTTTTTAATTATTTTCTAATAAAATAATTACCCCTTTATCTGTATTATCTGTATATATCCCATCCCCCTCACATTACTCATTTCAATTTATCTCCAACAATTTACCTCATTAGTATCATTATGTTGTGGCGTGATGTGAAAACTAAATGAGCAGAGACAAGTGCAGTTCTAAGGTGTCTCCCGAACCCCACCCACCACTCTTACATTTAGATATTAAATCTCACAGTATATCTCTTCCAGTGTTGAGTAATAAATTTCGTTATGCTTTCAACTGAAATCTACGACAGAAAAAAATACAACTGCCTAATGTTAAAAATGAATTCATTTGTTCATGTTTTTGCTGTTGTTGTTGTCCTTTCTGCCCTTTTTGTGTCCTAACACGGTAAGCAATTACACTTAATGTCTTACTGCTGCCGCTTATGTTGTACACGTGACATTAGAAATTATGAAAATTATATGAGAGTTGTAAAGCGAAAAAATATGCAAAACAAAAAAAATCTGAACAAGACGATATGAACAGCATGAACAGGTTGTAGGATAACTGCGAACAAATTATGAACTCCAAGGTTTTAACGGCCAACAAACAAGGTGCACATTCATTTCGTATAAAATTGGAACTACAAAACGAATTTCAGTTATGCTCCAAAAAATATCTACGCCTATTGGTAGGCCATGAAAAATAATGTTTAAAAAATCCACTCCTATTTGTAAGCCATGAAAAATAATGTTTAAAAAATCCACGCCTATTGATAGGCCATGAAAAATAATGTTTAAAAAATCCACGCCTATTTGTAGGCCATGAAAAATAATGTTTAAAAAATCCACGCCTATTGATAGGCCATGAAAAATAATGTTTAAAAAATCCACGCCTATTTGTAGGCCATGAAAAATAATTTTAAAAAAATCCACGCCTATTTGTAGGCCATGAAAAATAATGTTTAAAAAATCCACGCCTATTGGTAGGCCATGAAAAATAAAGTTTAAAAAATCCACGCCTATTTGTAGGCCATGAAAAATAATGTTTAAAAAATCCACGCCTATTTGTAGGCCATGAAAAATAATGTTTAAAAAATCCACGCCTATTGATAGGCTATGAAAAATAATTTTTAAAAAATCCACGCCTTCGACAAACCCTATATACCTCCTACTAGTGTAGGGTACCGATAAAGAATGAAAAACGCGAATGCATCACGTTAATGCTGATAACACAAAGTGCAATTAAAACATTGCCATGTAATGCTGAATGGAACAGCAACAACAACAACGAGAACAGAAAAATATGATTGCTACAGTATCACAGAAGAAATCTGAGCCTCGAATGAGACATACAGGAGCCCACAAGCGCGCACACTTACACACACTCTCGCCAATTCAACGGAAGCTAGAACAACGCGTGAGGGCATCCAAGGAAGTCAAATGGACTTGGTGAACGCCAAGCAACGTTGTAAAATTTTAATGAATACCGTTGCAAATTTAATGCCATACTTGCAGAAAACCACTTGAGAGAGTGAGAGAGTGTTCGTGTGTGTATGTGTGTGTGTGCAGTCCAAAATGGCCTCACACATAACCATACTTTGCGAGCATTGCAGCCAAAGGTAGTAGTGGCAAAGTCACTGAAATACTTGGAAAGATGCAAAAATGTTATGGCATTGTTTTGAATGGAAACAGCAGCAACAACAACAGCAAAGAAAAGGCCAACAACAAATAACTAAAAGCATACTTATTTGCCATTATGTTCTTCATGGACTGTTTAACCGGGGGTATATTAACATAAATTTAAAATGTGGCCAAATACATATTTAATATTTAAATGTGAAATATGTTCAGAAATAAAAATTATTTTAAAAATCCACGCCTTATATGGGTCTCTAGAAAAATTGTTTTGGGAATCCTTATATGAGTCTCAGAAAAAAATTATTTAAAAAATCCACGACTTATGAAGGTCTCTACAAAAAATTGTTTTGAATATCCTTATATGAGTCTCAAAAAAAATTATTTAAAAAATCCACGCCTTATAGGTTAAGGAAAAAATTATTTAAAAATCAGTAAGGAAAGTAGTAAAGTTGACTGGGACCGACTATATGATACCCTTCACCCTTCTCCTACCGGTGCAACATTTACCTAAATCGGAACCGATATCAACACTATTATATGTTAACCGTACAAACTTTGGGTCTTTAGTGCACACTTTATATAAAATCGGACGAAAATATATATGGGAGATATATCTAAATCTGAACCGATTTTCTCGAAACTTCGCACATATCATTCAGGATTCAATTCAGTACGCTATGCCAAATTTTGTGCAAATCGAAAGATATATGGGGAATTTGGCGCACCATTTACCTTAAATCAGATGAACATATATATATATATATATATGTATATATATATATATATATTGGAGCTATATCCAAATCCGAAACGATTTTCAGGAAACTTAACACACATCATTCTAGACCTAATTCAATATGCTATGCCATGGGACTTTGGCGTACCATTTACATAATATCGGAAGAAAATATATATGGAAGCTATACCTAAATCTGAACCGATTTTCACGAAACCTAGTATACATCATTTTAGTCTTAATTCAGGTCGCTACGCCAAATTTCGTATAAATCGAAAGATATATAGGTACTTTGGTGCACCATTTACCATAAATCGGACGAAACTATATATGGGAGATATATCTAAATCTGAACCGATTTTCACGAAACTTAGCACAAACCATTCAAGATTAAATTCAGTACGATTAGCCAAATTTCGTGCAAATCAAAAAGTATATAGGGACTTTGCTAAACCATTTACCATAAATCGGACGAAAATATATATGTGAGCTATATCGAAATCTAACCCGATTTTCACGAAACTAAACACACTTCATTCTAGTCTTAATTCAGTTCGCTGTGCCAAATTTCGTACAAATCGAGACATATATAGGGTCATTGGTGCACCAATTACCTTAAATCGGACGAAAATATATATGGGAGATATATATAAATCTGAACCGATTTTCATCAAACTTGGCAGACATCATTCTAGGCACAATTCAGTACATTATACCAAATTTCGTGCAAACCGAAAGATATATAGGGACTTTGGTGCACCATTTGCATTAAATCGGACGAAAATATATATGCGGACTATATCTGAATCTGAACCGATTTTCACGAAACCTACTACACATCATTCTAGACATAATTCAGTACGCTGTGCCAAATTTCGTGCAAATCGAAAGATATGTAGGTACATTGGTGCAGCATTTACGTTAAATCGGACAAACGTATATATGGGGGCTATATATAAATCTGAACCGATTTTCACGAAACTTAGATCACATCATTTTAGACTTAATTCCGTACGCTGTGCTAAATATCGTGAAATTCGGAAGATATTTAGGGAATTTGGTACACAATTTACCTTAAATCGGACGAAAATATATATGGGACCTATGTCTAAATCTGAACCGATTTTCACGAAACTTAACACACATCATTCTACACTTTGTGCAAATCGAAAGATATATAGGGACTTTGGTGCACCACTTACCTTAAACCAGACGAACATATATATAGGACCTATATCTGAATCTGAACCGATTTTCACGAAACTTAACACACATCATTCCAGGCTTAATTCAGTACGTTGTGCCAAATTTCGTGCAAATTGAAAGATATATAGGGACTTGGGTACATCATTTGCCTTTAATCGGACGAAACTATATATGGGAGCTATATCTAAATCTGAACCGATTTCCACGAAACTTAGTACACATCATTCTAGACTTAATTTAATACGCTGTGCCAAATATAGAGCAAATCGAAAGGTATATAGGGACTTGGGTACACCATTTACCTTAAATCGGACGAACATATGGGAGCTATATCTAAATCTGAACCGATTTTCACGAAACTTAGCACACATCATTATAGAGTCAAATTAGTGCGCTATGCCAAATTTTGTGCAAAACGAACGATATATAGGGACATTGGTGCACCATTTGCCTTAAATCGGACGAAAATATATATGGGAGCTATATCTAAATCTAAATCGATTTTCACGAAACTTAGTTCACATCATTCTAGACTTAATTCAGTACGCTGTGCAAAATTTCGTGCAAATCGAACGATATATAGGGACTTTGGTGCACAATTTACATTAAATCGGACGAAAATATATATGGGAGCTACATCTAAATCTGAACCGATTTTCACGAAACTTAGCACACACCATTCAATACTAAATTCAGTATGTTATGCCAAATTTCGTGCAAATCGAACGATATGTAGGGACTTTGGTGCACAATTTACATTAAATCGGACGAAAATATATATGGGAGCTATATGGAAATCTAAACCGATTGTCACGAAACTTAGTGCACACCATTCAAGACTAAATTCAGTACGCTAAGCCAAATATCATGCAAATCGGAAGACATTTAGGGACTATCTGGTTTCCTTTTACCTGTTACAAATATATGCACAAAGACATAATACCCTGTACCACAGTGTGGTGAAGGGTATAAAAATCTACGCTTCAAACCGGCATCAATGTTGCAACACTTCTGATGCTCTAACCATTTATTCTGCTTATGCTCCGTGACTCATCTGCTGACCTCCAACGTGAGTTCCCTGACCCTGGGATTTGCTGGATCATAGCTCATGACGCTCATTTTCAAGTCGACAGTCTCCGCTGTGAAATTAGGTCTCATCTCGGGTATTCGACAAGCAGAAATAATGCTGTTTTGTATATGGAACCCATATTGATGATCCGATCTTGGGATAAGTTAAAGATTAGTCGTTCAATTTGACTGAGGTCCTATCGTCTGAGGTCCTATCGGAAGAGCTTCGTTACGGTGTGGAGTTGCATTATCTACCGGCTGTCTGATCCATAGAAAGGCAGAGGTTTACATAGTCCTAGATTCAAGGTTTACATAGTCAATATTCAAGGCACAAGTGAAGTCGAACTAGCTGCTCTAGGGTGCTCATTGAGTACTCTGGACTATTCCAATGGTACGTTGGTCGACGTATATATCGACACAAAATGGTGTACCATGGTTACAGCCGTCAAAGCGAGATTCATGTAAAACAAGGTGTCAAGTGCCAAGTGCTATAGGGATTTCAGCCTGACGATTTGGGATTGGTCGCTATTGCCTGAATGTGATTGTTTTTGGTCAGCCCAAAGATTTCACGGGAAGAGCTTCGTCTCGATGTGGAGTTGCATTATCAGCCGGGTGCTTGGCCCATAGAAAGGCAGATTAATACCGGCGGACTGGCTATATGATATTCATTGAGTGCTCTGGACTATTCCAATGGAACGGTGGTCGATGCATATATCGACAACCAATTGTGCACCAAGGTTAATGCCGTCGAGTCATATAATATCCATACATCCGAAGGAATAAAATGTTCTTTGAAACGACAATTGATAAACTCTCTGGAACCCTGCCAGTTGGCTTTTCTGTATTTAAGGAATATGCGGCGTTCAGAGGTGATGAAATCAGGTTGTTCGACCACCAGGTCATATATAAATCAGCGACAAAGCTGTAGTTGCAATGATGTTTTCCGTTAAAAAATATCTTTGGTTTGTTTATTTAATATTAAAGATTGAGAGTGATATGTTCCAATATGTGGATGTCAGAAAAAGTTCTTTAAAAATCCACGCCTGAAAAAATCCTTGGCTTGGCAAATTGTATTCCTACCACGTGTAACCAGTTTAATTTCATTATTTCCTACCCTGCCACCAAATGAGATTTAAAATCAGCAGCCTTTCATGTCATCTTTGCACTTTATTCTTTGTCAAAAATTTCAAATTGTTTCCCGCTTTTTTCGTTTTTGTCGTTCTGGCTTTCAATTCTGCGCTGACTTTCCTTTTTGGGGTCCTAAGTAAATTAACCTCTAATTGGGTTATGCTTCTTTGTTTTAGCCAAAGCCAAGTAAGAAACCAACAACAACAAAAAATTGTCGTTCTCATTCTCTCTAAAATGCAGATACCAAAATCCATTTAAACGCTTCCACAAATTCCATTTAGTAAGGGGGGTTTTGGCAGGAGACGGGAGGGTGAGGTGCGGTTATGTACATAAGTGAATAGTCTTTGCACTTTGCGTATTGCCTTTCGTTTTGTCATAGCATGATTGGTTTTAGTCAAACGATTTTTTTGTTGTTATTTCGTGCTCAAAGAAGCTGACTGTGTTACCCTCTGCATAACCTCCGCTACACCCCTCCCATTGGCATCGATTGCATTATTATGTTGTCTTTAGATCTCTCATATTTTTTGGTGTTGTTCTGTCACTCGTTTCTTTACATGGAGTAAGAGGTTTGTGTGTGATTGGAGGGGGGGAAGGTTGAAGGGGAGGGAAATATATTGGCCATATTAATGCATAGCCAATTTGTAGGGCAGGGGAATGATACCAAGGGAAAAATGTGGACATCCAAAGGGAGCTTGAGAAAGGGAGAATGAATGAGGAAGGGGAGTGGCAGAATCCGTCTAACTATGGGCCAAAAATATGACACATTTTCTCCTCCAACAAATGACATAATACCTAAGATAGCTAATATATTGTCAAGAGGATCTGGGTCCTCCAATTTTCTAACTTATCTTCTGGCCTCCTCAAGGCCCAAAGGACACCTTAAAATATAATCCTTCCTCTACGTTCATATTTCACTTTTCTCTCTCAAGATAGCTAATATATACTCAGGAGGATCTGGGACATCCATTTTTCTAACTTATCTTCGGGCCTCCTCAAGGTCCAAAGGACACCTGAAAATACAATCCCTCCTCTACGTTCATATTTCACTTTTCTCTCTCAAGTTAAAGTCTGTCTCCACGTAACTTTTCTACAAGCCCAGTCACAAATTTTCCTTCTCATTATCCAACCTCCCTCGTTCCTTGTCAACCTACCTCCCTCCCACCCTTCCTCACTACACCCTGGTGAAACGTTTTAACTCAACATCAATATTTGCTTAATTTGATCAATGCCACCATCAACTCGGCAAATGCATCACCGAACTACAACAACATTCATTTATCAACTTTGTAACACCAGCACCGGATTGTTGTTGTCATTCTTCAGATTTTATTTTTCCATTCATTTATTCGATTCTCTTGGTCTCAATTGGCAATTCGATTCACTTTCCTCGCGTAAAATTGACAAGGACAAGAGGTCATGTTAAAGATATCGCGGTTTTGGTCCTGTGTTTTATTCTCACATTCCACCCCTTCGACCTCCTCTTACGTCTTTCGATCCATAGTCGGATTCTTGACTATTTGAATTTATAATTTAGTTTAACAATTTTCCAAATGCTTTGTTAGCAGGCAATATTCCGAACAAACATTTACAATAGCGGGAAGGACAAAGAAGAGGTGGAATAGAAAGTGAGAAAAGTTTTCTAGAGACCTACATAAGGCGAGGATTTTCTAACTAATTTTTCTAGAGAACCATATAAGGTGTGGATTTTTTAATAATTTTTCTATAGCCCCAAATCAGGCGGGGATTTTTTAAATAATTTTTATAGAGTTCCAAATAAGGCGTGGATCACTTTTCTAGAGACTAGTATTAAATTAGGTCCGAAATGATATGTGCTAAGTTTTGAGAAAATCGGTTCAGATATTGATATAGCACCCATATATACTTTTGTCCGATTTTATGTAAATGGTGCACCAAAGTCCCTATACATCTTTCGATATGCACGAAATTTTGTATTGTTTACTCAATTGAGTCTAGAATATCATGTGCCAAATTTCGAGAAAATCGGTTCCGATTTATATATAGCTCTCATATATATTTTCGTCCGATTTAAGGTAAATGGGGCTGCACAGTCCCTATATATATTTCGAATCGTACGAAATTTGCACGGTGTACTCAATTGAGTCTAGAAAGACGTGTGTAAAGTTTCGTGAAAATCGGTTCAAATTTCGATTTAGCTCCCATATATATTTTCGTCCGATTTAAGGTAAATGATGCACCAAAGTCCCTATATAACTTTCTATTTGTACGAAATTTGGCACGGTGTACTCAATTGAGTCTATAATGACGTGTGTTAAGTTTCGAGAAAATCGGTTCAGATTTAGATATAGCTCCCACATATATTTTCGTCCGATTTAAGGTAAATGGGGAACCAAAGTCCCTATACATTTTTCGATTTGCACGAAATTTGGCACAATGTACTGAATTAAGCTTAGAATGATGTGTGCCAAGTTTCGTGGAAATCGGTTCAGATTTAGATATAGCTCCCACATATATTTTCGTCCGTTTTTAGGGTAAATGTGGCACCAAAGTCCCTATATATCTTTAGATTTCCATGAAATTTGGCACGGTGTACTCAATTGAGTCTAGAATGAAGTGTGTTAAGTTTCGAGAAAATCAGTTCAGATTTAGATATAGCTCCCATATATATTTTCGTCCGATTTAAGGTAAATGGGGCACAAAAGTCCCTATATAACTTTCGATTTGCACGAAATTCGACACAGCGTACTAAATTAAGCCTAGAATGATTTGTGTTAAGTTTCGTGAAAATCGGTTCAGGTTTAGTTATAGCTCCCGTATACAGTATTGTCCGATTTATGTAAATGGTGCACCAAAGCCCCTATTAATCTTTCGATTTGCACGAAATTTGGCATAAAGTACTCCATTGTGTCAAGAATGACATGTGTAAAGTTTTGAGAACATCGGTTCTGATTTAGATATAGTTCCCACATATATTTTCGTCCGATTATGGTAAATGGTGCACCAAAGTCCCTATATATCTTTCGATTTGCACGAAATTTGGCACGGTGTACTCAATTGAGTCTCGAATGACGTGTGTTCAGTTTCGAGAAAATCGGTTCAGATTTAGATATAGTTCCCATATATCCGATTTAAGGTAAATGGGTAACCAAAGTCCTTATATATCTTTCGATTTGCGCGAAATTTTGCATAGTGCACTGAATTGAGGCTAGAATGATGTGTGTCAAGTTTCGAGAAAATCGGTTAAGATTTAGATATAGCTCCCACGTATATTTTCGTCCGATTTAAGGTAAATGGGGAACCAAACTCCCTATATATATTTCGACTTGCGCGAAATTTTGCATAGTGTACTGAATTGAGGCTAGAATGATGTGTGTCAAGTTTCGAGAAAATCGGTTCAGATTTAGATATAGCTCCCATATATAGTTTTTCCGATTTTATATAAATTATGCACCAAAGTCCCTATATATTTTTTGATTTGCGCGAAAATTTGCATAGTGTTCTGAATTGAGGCTAGAATGATGTGTGTCAAGTTTCGAGAAAATCGGTTCAGATTTTGATATAGCTCCCATATATATTTTCGTCCGATATGAGGTAATTGGGGCTCCAAAGTCCCCATATATCTTCCGATTTGCATGAAATTTGGCATTGGGTACTGAAATAGGTCCAGAATGTAGAATATACCCAAAGTGGTGAAGGATAGCACATAGTCGGCGCAGTCCGAATTTACTACTTTCCTTACTGGTTTAAATAATTTGTACAAATTAGGCGTGGATCATTTTTCTAGAGACCCACATAAGGCGTGGATTTTTAAATAATTTTTATACCATCCCGCATAAGAAGTGGATATTTTCTAAATCCAATAACCCTTCTATTTATGATTTCTTTCCCCATATCATGCTACTTCGTAAGTGAATTGTCCTTCTCGCGATTTTTTATGTTCAGATTTTTTTTAATAGAATTCTCAAATATTTTTCTACTTTATTACTTTCAATTTTTTGGGAAAACAATGCTGCTATTGTCTTTGCCTTATATCACTTTCATTGTTTCGAATTAGTATCCGCAATGCTTGTTTTTTTTTTCTTTTTCGTCATTTGCCCTCTAGCCCCCACGATTTTTTTGGTGTTTCAATTTGATTTGACTTTTGCAGCAGAGCCGAACCAAAAAAAATCACATTTTTTAGCAAGTCCATTGTTCTTCGTGCAGTTGCAACAGCTTCCTGATACATCGTGGTCAACTTGTTAGAAAGGGTAACAAGGTGAAATAAAAAAAAAACTATGACACAACCTCGGCTAGTGTTGGTAGCAGGGACGTTGCAAGACTAGGGGTCGACTATGAAACCTTGAAAAAAAGTAAATAGCAAAAAGATCACCTGATATATTTACTGTATAAAATTCTGGAGGTCAACAGAAAATCGAAAAAAAAACTAAAGGGGAGTGATTACCACTTCCTCACCTCCTTCCACTCTTTCCGAAAACTTATGAATGAATTGAAGACATCCTTTAGTTTTTCGGTATATCAATTCGAGCTATAGACGTCCCTGCTTTTCCCCTTTGTCCTTCACTACTGTCCAGTGTAAATGTTTTCCTTGAAGATTTATTGCTTTAGCAAATATTTTTGGTGTAATGCGATACTTTCATTTGTCCATTTATTCATTCCTTTGCCGTTCGCCGTGCCATTGGTCGTCCTTCCTTTCGTGTTCTGCGTTTTTCTGTGTGTTTTCGGTTTCCCAGCGGATATTTGAAAAGTGGAATTGGTTTTTGGCAGTGGCTGGCTGCTTGGCTGGTTGGTTGGTTCGACCAGCTATGCACAGCGTTGGAGTTAATTTGCATTTGTAATCAGTTCCATTGCATTTACATATGGGCAATGAATGCTAAGGTAAACTGGCGAAGGGGTAGGGGCTTCACATCATTTCAAGCTGTTAGAAAGAAAAACATTGTTTTTAGTTTTTCTCGTTAAATAAAATAAATACAATTTGGAATGCATGGAAAATGCGAATGTGAAACTCAAATCAGGGTCAAATATTATTTAAAAAATCTATAACAATTATTTAAAACCAGTAAGGAAAGTAGTAAAGTCGAACTGGGCCGACTATATGATACCCTTCACCACTTTGGGTATATTGTAAATATGTCTCCTTACAATTGCATGTCTATGTTCCCTCCAAGGAACATACTCATGTCATTCTGCAACCTATGATAAATTCAATTTCATTTGGGCAGATTTAGAGCCGTCTGCGTACCATGGGACAAATTTATAATACACGCTATTCGGTACGCCGCACACTTAAAAAATTAATCCCAATCAGACACCCGTTCGAAATACATATGGAAGCTATGGCTGCATCTGCATAGTACGCTGTGCAAAATTTCGTGCAAATCTAAAGATAAATAGGGACTTTGGTGCAACATTTTTCTTAAATCGGTCGAAATATATATGGGAGCTATATCTAAATCTGACCCGAATTTCACGAAACTTAGCAGACGCCTATTTAGACTGAATTCAGTAATTTGTGCCAAATTTATATAGGGACTTTGGTGAACCATTTACATTAAATCGGTCGAAAATATATATATGGGAGCTATATCTAAATCTGAACCGATTTTCACGCCTATCTAGACTTAATACAGTACGCTGTGCCAAATTTCGTGCAACTCGAAAGATATATAGGGACTTTGGTACACAATTAACTTTAAATCGGACGAAAATATATATGGGAGCTATAACTAAATCTGGACCGATTTTCACGAAACTTAGCACTCATTATTCTAGACCTAATTCGGTACGCTGTGCCAAATTTCGTGCAAATCGAAAGTTGTATAGGGACTTTGGTACACCATACACCTTAAATCGGACGAAAATATATAACGGAACTATATCTAAAGCTGAACCGATTTTCCCGACACTTAGCACACATCATTCTAGACTCAATTCGGTATGCTGTTCCACATTTCTTGCCAATCGAAAGATATTTAGGGGCTTTGGTGCTCCATTTACCTTAAATCGGACGTAAATATATATGTGGGAGCTATATCTAAATCTGACCCGATTTTCACGAAACTTAGCACACGCTTATCTAGACTGAATTCAATACGCTGTGCAAAATTTCGTGTAAATCTAAAGATATTTGGGGACCTTGGCGCTCCATTTACCTTAAATCGGACGAATCGGACGGGAGCTATATCGAAATCTGAACGATTTTCATGAAACTTAGTACACATCATTTTAGTGTTAATTCAGAACTCTGTGCCAAATTTCGTGCAAATCGAAAGATATTTAGGGGCTTTGGTGCACCATTTAGCTTAAATCGGACGAAAATATATATGGAGCTATCACTAAATCTAAACCGATTTTCCCGAAACTTAGCGCACATCATTCTAGGCTGAATACAGTACGCTGTGCAAAATTTCGTGCAAATCGAAGAATATATAGGATCTTTGGTGTACCATTTGCCTTAAATCGGTCGAAAATATATATGGGAGCTATATCTAAATCTGAACCGTTTTTAACGAAACTTACCACTCATTATTCTAGACTCAATTCCACATTTCTTGCAAATCGAAAGATATTTAGGGACTTTGGTGCTCCATTTACCTTAAATCGGACGTGAATATAAATGGGAGCTATATCTAAATCTGAACCGATTTTCACGAAACTTATCACGCACCATTCCAGACTCAACTCAGTACGCTGTGCCAAATTTCGTAGAAATCGAATTATATATAGGGACTTTGCTACACCATTTACCTTGAATCGGACGAAAATATATGTAGGAGCTATATCTAAATCTGAACCGATTTTCAAGAAACTTAGCACACATTATTCTAGATTTAATTCAGTTCGCTGTGCCAAATTTCGTGCAAATCGAAAGATATTTAGGGACTTTGGTGTACCATTTACGTTAAATCGGACGAAACTATATATGGGAGCTATATCTAAATCTGAACCGATTTTCTCGAAACTTGGCACACATGATTATGGACCTAGTTCAGTACTCTATGCCAAATTTCAAATCGAAAGATAAATAGGGCCTTTGGTACACCATTTGTCTTAAATCGGACGAAAATATATTTGGGAGCTATATATAAATCTGAACTGATTTTCACGAAACTTAGCAGACACCATTCTACTACTAATTCAGTACGCTGTGCCAAATTTCGTGCAAATCGAAAGATATTTAGGGACTTTGGTGTACCATTTACGTTAAATCGGACGAAACTATATATGGGAGCTATATCTAAATCTGAACCGATTTTCTCGAAACATGGCACACATCATTCTAAACCCAATTCCGTACGTTGCGCCAAATTTCGTGCAAGTCGAAAAATATTTAGGGACTTTGTTGCACCGTATACCTTAAATCGGACGAAAATATATATATATGGAAGCTACATCTAAATCTGAACCGATTTTTTTCCCAATTTCGATAGAGTTTGTCCTTGGGCCCAAAAAAAAACTGGAGGTCCTGAATTTTTTTTAAATCCTTGCCTTGTGTAGCTGCTGGGATTTTTACCGAAGCAGATGTCCCCCTTCCCCCTTTCTCGTTTACCTTATTACAAAACTGTTTTGATATGCAAAATGCGTAACATCCATTGTGGTTATATGGAAATGTTCGCTTCGCATTTTGTGTAATTCTTCTTCAGCATTTTATTGCATTACATTTTCTTAGAGGTATTTTGTTGTTGTTGTTTGGCGTTTTTTTCCTTTTCCGTTGTTATTTGCCCTCGATAAAATATTCAGGCTGAATAGCTGTTGGAACGCGTATAGAGATCGTAAACTTTGCCACCGCTCATTTAAATTAAAATATCGTAATTTTTTTTTGTTATTGCCGTTGTTGTTGTTGTTGTTTTTGTTGCCTACCGTCATAATATCATTTTCCCGCTTGGCAATTGAGCAAATGCATGACACTTGATTGCCGCCTAACTAATTTTGGTGGGGAGGAGGAGGAGGAGGGAGTGAATGGGGATGGTGGGTAAGTGAGATGTGGAAGTTGCTCTCTCTCCCTCTAATTGAAGTTGAGGCCTGGCTGGGAAAAGAGCTGCTCATATTTGAATTTTTTTTCCGCGAAAAAAATCTGCCCTACCCGGTTTGTAGGTGGCTAGGTGAGATGGGTGCGGTAGGTTTGAATGGATGGAGTTAAATGAAACATAATAGAATTCCTTCTTTTTATTCATAACAAAGTGAAATGCTGCAAATGTAATTTATGCCGAAAAAATAAAATTCGGAGAGAGGTACAGTGGGCCTGGGAAGGATAAAATGTGAACCAAGTGCAAAGGATCATACGATACGGCAGGGCTTACTGAGGGAAATCTCCTGTTTGGAGACCTCAGTGAAATGCTACAAATGTAATTTGTGTCGAAAAAAATAAAATTCGGAGAGAGGTACAGTGGGCCAGGGCAGGATCAAATATGAAACAATTGCAAAGGGTCATACCATCCGGCAGGGCTTACTGAGGGAAATCTCCTATTTGGAGACCTCCGGTTTGGATTTTTTGAAGGAAGGCTGGATGGTCACACTGTTGCCAAACTGCAAACCTTTGTTATTGTTGTGCCGGCAACAACAACTCCCTGTAAAGAAAAGCTTTTAGCTGTAATTTTGTTGTGGCCACCTCAGTGAAATATGTTGCTGATTGCTCCGCTCCATCACCGATGTTGTTGTTGCTGCTGCACCGCAACATTGCTGACATTGTTACACAGCCAATGGCAGTGTGGCCAGATGACGATGCCACTGCCTCAGCGAACGCCCCCAGAAACATAGAATACGACAATGCTTGACTTTTATTGCCATGGTAATGATATGATGCCATTAAAGACAATACACGAATACATAAGCACTCAAGCGGTTATAAGCTTCGGAGAGAGTGTGTGCGTGAGTGTGGTTTTATGCTTGCAATCACATGTAGTAAGTGAATTTATAAAACACACACATACATATGTATACCTTGTGTGACACTATAACTTCCACCTTTTCAAAAAATTTACTTTTTTTGGTTACAGGTTTTTAATTTTGTCTGAGTAGAACAACAAAACAACAAAGAGAGAAGAAAGTAATAATCGAAGTGGAGTGCGGGAGTGCGGGGAGTGGTAATAAAATTTAATTATGACCACAATTTTTTTGTTGCAAAATGAATTTTTTTTAAATCGTGTATATACTCTTGCCATGGGAAACAATGAACATGCGGCCATGAAATTTGTGTAAATGAACATGAAACAAACACAGAGACAAATTTACAGGAGAAAGACAAACACACACACACACACATAAACATTAATAATAAAGTGTATGGTGACAATAAAAACGAAGTTACGAGTTTGGTTGGAAATAATTTAAGCAACAAGAAAACATAAGATTTTTCAAGGACCATCATAAAAGTGGTGCTAAAAAATGAGAATGTGCATAGAATCACTTTCTGAGTCGATTTACGCATGTCCGTCTGTCCGTCCATGTATTTTTGTGAACAAAGTACAGGTCGCATTTATTATCCGATTTCGATGAAATTTGGCACAGCTCACTTATTTGGCCCAAGGACGAACCCTATTGAAATTGAGAAAAATCGGTTCAGATTTAGATATAGCTCCCGTATATAGTTTCATCCGATTTAAGGTAAATGGGGCACAAAAGTCTTTATATATCTCTCGATTTGGACGAATTTTGCCACAGAGCACTGAATTAAGTCTAGAACGATGTGTGCCAAGTTTCGAGAAAGTCGGGTCAGATTTATATATAGCTCC
Source organism: Musca vetustissima (assembly GCF_032173495.1). Lineage (NCBI taxonomy): Eukaryota > Metazoa > Arthropoda > Insecta > Diptera > Muscidae > Musca > Musca vetustissima. The sequence goes on from NW_026874881.1 coordinate 155,368, forward strand.
CTTATATATTTTCGTCCGATTTAAGGTAAACGGGGAACCAAAATCCCTATATATCTTTTGATTTACAGGAAATTTTGCATATCGTACTGAATTAGGTCTAGAATGACGTGTGTCAAGTTTCGAGAAAATCGGGTCAGATTTATATATAGCTCCCATATATATTTTCGTCCGATTTAAGGTAAACGGGGCACCAAAGTCCCTATATATCTTTCGATTTGCACGAAATTTGGCATAGGATACTGAATTGAGTCTAGAATGACGTGTGCCAAGTTTCGTGAAATCGGTTCAGATTTAGATATAGCTTCCATATATATTTTCGTCCGATTTAAGGTAAATGGTGCACCAAAGTCCCTATTTATCCTTCGATTTGCACGAAATTTGTTACAGGATACTGAATTAAATCTAGAACGATGTGTGCTAAGTTTCGAGAAAATCGGGTCAGATTTATATATAGCTCCCATATATATTTTCGTCCGATTTAAGGTAAACGGGGCACCAAAGTCCCTATATATCTTGCGATTTCCAGGAAATTTTGCATAGCGTACTGAATTCGGTCTAGAATGATGTGTGTTAAGTTTCCTGAAAATCGGTTCAGATTTAGATATAGCTCCCATATATATTTTCGTCCGATTTAAGGTAAACGGGGCACCAAAGTCCCTATATATCTTTCGATTTACAGGAAATTTTGCATAGCGTACTGAATTAGGTTTAGAATGACGTGTGCTAAGTTTCGTGAAAATCAATTCAGATTTAGGTATAGCTCTCATATATAATTTCGTCCGATTTTAGGTATATGGTGCACCAAAGTCCTAATATATCTTTCGATTTGCACGAAATTTGGCATAGGATACTGAATTAAGTTCAGAATGATGTGTTCTAAGTTTCGTGAAAATCGGTTCAGATTTAGATATAGCTCCCATATATAGTTTCGCCCGATTTAAGGTAAATGGTGCACCAAAGTACCTATATATGTTTCGATTTGCACGAATTTTGGCATAGCGTACTGAATTAGGTCTAGAAAGATGTGTTATAAGTTTCGTGAAAATCGGTCCAGATTTAGATATAGCTCCCATATATATTTTCGTCCGATTTAAGGTAAATGGTGCACCAAAGTCCCTAGATATCTCTCGATTTGCACGAAATTTGGCACAGCGTAATGAATTAGGTCTAGAATGATGTGCGTTAAGTTTCATGAAAATCGGTTCAGATTTAGATATAGCTCCCATATATATTTTCGTCCGATTTAATGTTAATGGTGCACCAAGGACCCTATATGTCTTTCGATTTGGACGAAATTTTGCGCAGCGTAATGAATTAGGTCTAGAATGATGTGTGTTAAGTTTTGTGAAAATCGGTTTACATATAGGTCCCATATATATTTTCGTCCGATTTAAGGTAAATGGTGAACCAAAGTCCCTTAATATCTTTCGGTTTGCACGAAATTTTGCACAGCGTAATAAATTAGGTCTAGAATGATGTGTATTAAGTTTCCTGAAATCGGTTACGATTTAGATATAGCTTCTATATCTGACCAAATGAAAAATTTAGTATCGGTTACAGAATGACATGTTTATGGATCCAATTTCATTTTACTGGCCCTTTAAAAATGCGACCTTTGTTAGGATTCATCTGTTGAATATACCCAAAGTGGTCAAGGGTATCATATAGTCGGCCCCGTCCGACTTTACTACTTTCCTTACTAGTTTTAAATAATTTATCCCTTAAAAAATTATTCATTTGAGTATTTACTCATCAATTAAATATACACACAAATTCATATCGACAATTGCAACCTAAGTACCTTAAATGTTTCCAAATGTCCTGACGTGTCCTGTTTGTTACCCAAAAAAAACCAATAACACTGATCAGAGACAGAGTACCTCTTCCAAAACCTCTTACCGAACAAATACAAATGTGGTCGAGACACACACAAATAGTACATCACGTACTACAACACACACACACATACATACAAACGTTGTTCGAGTGTAAATGGTAAAAACACGCAAACGGGACAGACTTATAATTGATGTTACATTTTGTACAAAATTTGCCCAAAAGGTAACTTAATTAAACTTGTGTAAACTTTTGGAAAATCACAAGCATTGAACACAGCCGAACACACACACACATACATACTCAGACCTAGAGTGAACACACAGAGACTTACAAAGGATCTGCAAAAAAACAGAGAATTGTTGTAACAGGAAAAATAGGTTAGCCATGTAGACATAGCTTTTAGAAGTTTTTTGCTTGGCAGGAGATTGGGGCCATTGGAGGATGTAAGGAGGAGGAGAATATTGGTGAAAATCACTTAATTGATATTTAATAAGGATTTAAAAACAGGATATTGTCTAGGGTGACATTTTTGGTGAATGTTGTTGGAGATATAGATGCGGATTTTTTAAAGAAAAATATTTTTTGAGATATGACATTTTAAAAATGACCAATGGAAGCCGTGGATTTGAACAAACAACACTTTTTTGAGACCGATTTTTTAAAAAAAGTTTTTTTTTTTTTTTGAAGACCCATAGAAGGCGCTGATTTTTTTAAAATTATTTTTTGGACAGCCATAGAAGCCGTGGATTTTTATACCCTTCACCACACTGTGGTACAGGGTATTATGACTGTGTGCATATGTTTGTAACAGGCAAAAGGGAACGAGATAGACTCATGGTTCCTTTTGAGAATATGCATAGACTAACTTTCTGAGCCGATTTATGCATGTCCGTCTGTCCATCCGTCCGTCCGTCTGTCCATGTTAAATTGTAAACAAAATACAGGTCGCATTTATTATCCGAATTGGATGAAATTTGCCACAGGTCACTTACTTGGCCCAAGGACGAACCCTATTGAAATTGAGAATAATCGGTTCAGATTTAGATATAGCTCACATATATAGTTTCGTCCGATTTAAGGTAAATGGTGCACCAAAGTCGCTATATATCTTTCGATTTGCACGAAATTAAAATTCAAATCGGACGAAAATATTTATAAAAGCTATATCGAAATCTAAGCCGATTTCATCGAAACTTGTGTCTATCTCGTTCCCTTTTGCCTGTTACAAACATATGCACAAAGACATAATACCATGTACCACAGTGTGACGAAGGGTATAAAAATGGGGTTATAAGGGGACTACCCCTAAAAGGGGGTGAATACTAATAATTTTTGGTAGGGAAATTTGTTACCATATACGACTACAAAATGCCAAATTACAGCGAATTCGGTTGAATAACGGGCTCAAGAACCCCAAAATACCGAAAATTGGGGGTACCCTTATATGAGGGCTACCCGAAAAAATGGACCTATATTTATAATTTTTGGTGGAGAGATTTGATAACCAATAAGAACTCAAAGTACTAAATTACAGCCAATTCGGTGAAAAAATCCGGTCAAAAAACCCCCAAAAACTGAAAAATGGGTAGCACCGTTATATGGGGGCTACCAGAAAAAGTGGACCTTTATTTATACTTTTTAGTGAAGAAATTTGGTATCGAAAAAGAATCCATTTTACCAAATTTCAGCGAATTCGGTTGAAAAACGCGCTCAAGATCCCCAAAATATTGAAACTTTGGGGGTACCCTTATATGGGAGCTATGCCTGAACGTGGACCGATATTCACGAAACTTAACACACATCATTCTAGACTATGTTCAGTACGCTGTGCCAAATTTCGTGCAAATCGAAAGATATTTAGGGACTTTGGTGCACCATTTACCTTAAATCGGACGAAAATATATATGGGAGCTATATCTAAATCTGAACCGATTTTTCCCAATTTCAATAGGGTTCGTCCTCGGGCCAAAAAAGTAACGTATGCCAAATTTCATCCAATTCGGATAATAAATGCGACCTGTACTTTGTTTACAATTTAACATGGACAGACGGACAGACGGACATGCATAAATCGACTCAGAAAGTGATTTTATGCATATTCTCAAAAGCAACCATGGGTCTATCTCGATTATTTTTGCCTGTTACAAACATATGCACAAAGACATAATACCCTGTACCCCAGTGTGGTGATGTGTATAATGACCCGTCCGTCTGTCCGTCCATATATTTTTGTGAACAAAGTACAGGTCGCATTTATGATCCGATTTGAATGAAATTTGGCATATGCCACTTATTTGGCCCAAGGACGAACCCTATTGAAATTGGGACAAATCGGTTCAGATTTAGATATAGCTCCCATATATATTTTCGTCCGATTTAAGGTAAATTGGGTACCAAAGTCCGTATATACCTTTCGATTTGCACGAAATTTGGCGTAACGCACTGATCTGAGTCTAGAGAGATATCTGTCAAGTTTCGCGAAAATCGGGTCAGATTTAGATATAGATCCCATATATATTTTCTTCCGATTTAAGGTAAATGGTGTACCAAAGTCGCTATATATCTTTAGATTTCCACGAAATTTGGCATAGACTACTGAATTAGGTCCAGAATGATGTGTGCCAAGTTTCGAGAAAATCGGTTCAGATTTAGATATAGCTCCCATATATGGTTTCGTCCGATTTAAGGTAAATGGTGCACCAAAGTCCCTATATATCTTTCGATTTGCATGATATTTTGCATAGTGTAGTGAATTCAGTCTAGAATGGCGTGTGTCAAGTTTTGTTTAAATCGGATTTAGATATTGATTCCCCCTGATATATAGCTTCGTCCCTGAAAATCTTTCGATTTGCAAATTCAGTGCAATTTACTGAAGTCACTGTAGTCTTTCGTATGTCAGCTTTTCTTGAAATCGGTTCAGATTTACATATATATTTTCGTTCGATTTTATGCAAATGGTGCTAAAGACCCATAGCTAGGCCGATTGACACAACGTGCTGTTTACCAAGAAATCAATGGGTGCGTGTGTACAGTTTGCTTTAAATCTATTTATAAAATTTAGAATAGGTTGCAGAATGGCATGTGTTGGGATTGATGTTAGTCGCTTCACATATAGATAAAGATCGCATATATAAGTCCGTTCAATTTCATGTCAATGTTCCTTCGAAAAGGCGACGTCTGGTAGGACACATATGTACAATATACTAAAAGTGGTGAAGGGTATCATATTGTCGGTCCAGTCCGACTTTACTACTTTCCATACTGGTTTAAAAATATTTTTTGGACAACCATAGAAGAAGTGATTTTTTTTTAAATATTCTTTGAAGACGTGTTCGACTTTTTACAAAATATTTTTGGAGACCCATATTTTATATATATGTTTTTTCAGCAATATTATCCTTCTTTACTTTCGATTTAAGATTTTTGTTGAAAAGAAAAAAAATTCCAAAAATCATATATTCGCATTATTTCTATCTTCTTCCACCGATGTTTATTTTGTTGTTGTTGCAATTTTTGATATAAGAACCCCAACAATGCCAATTAACTTCAATTTTCCATGCAATCCATGTAACAAATTGTCCTTTAATATTTGTTGCCAGTACAGCAATATGTGTATCAATGTATCGCTGTGTGTGTGTGTGGGTATGCGTGTGTGTGCGTTTTGTGGTCATATTCCAACCAACTTGCACTTCAACTGGCTGGCTGGTTGGTTGGTTGGTTGGACTGTCATACTGTTTCATTCGTATCATAACACAGCACAACAATCATTGTGGACAATGATTGTGCTGCCATGACAGCAACAGAACTGAAAACTGCAACGGCAACGGCAATCGCAACAAACTGTGGTAAAATCCTGTTTTGTATGCAACTCCTGGCAACCAAGTCAATAATAAGCCATCATCAAACGGCAGCAGCATCATCATCATCATCAGCAATTCTTTTGTATAAAATTTCACAGTAGTATTATTATCCGAACAAAAAACTCATATGTGGAAAAGGGAGTGAGGGAAAATGGGGGAAATTCCTATATATTGGACAGTGGTAAAGAGCAAAGGGATTTTTTAAAACATAGTTTTCTGAGACCTACATAAGGCGTGGATTCTTTAAAAAATATTTTTCTGAGACCTAAAAAAGTCGTGGATTCTTTAAAAAATACTTTTCTATGACCTACAAAAGGCTGGGGTTTTAAGGGTCTAAATAATGCTGGATTTTTAAAAGAATTATTTTAGGGACCTACATAAGGCGTGGATATTAAAAAATATATATTTTTCTGGGTCCAACAGCAGCATGGATTTAAAAAATAATAATTTTTGAGATCTTTATAAGGTGCAACTAGCCCGATGTAACTATCCTCCCTACTGTGTAATTTTGTAATAACATAACATCATCTTCTTGTCCAATATCAAAGCACTGCACAATATTTACTTTGCTACCATGTGGTGGTGGGGCTGGTTGGTATCAACAATTTGATTTTTGTTTTCATATTCTTGACAAATAATTTTGTCAATTTTGTTTTATGCTGCTGCTTCTTCTTTTCCACATATTGCTTTGAGTTTTATTAGGGCCAAGTTACATAGAAATTGTTTTCTTAGAAATCATGTGGTTGGCATTTGATTTAAGAATGGATACAGAAAAACTGTTAAAATAGTCTTTAAAAAATCCACGCCTTAAGAGGGTCTCCAAAAAATAATCTTTAAAAAATCCACGCCTTAGGTGGGTCTCCAAAAAATAATCTTTAAAAAATCCACGCCATAAGAGGGTCTCCAAAAAATAATCTTTAAAAAATCCACGCCTTAAGAGGGTCTCCAAAAAATAATCTTTAAAACATCCACGCCTTAGCTGGGTCTCCAAAAAATAATCTTTAAAAAATCCACGCCTTAAGGGGGTCTCCAAAATTTAATCTTTAAAAAATCCACGCCACGCCTTAGTTGGACTCCAAAAAAAATCTTTAAAAAATCCACGCCTTATGTGGGTCTCCAAAAAGATAATCTTTAAAAAATCCACGCCTTAAGAGGGTCTCCAAAAAATAATCTTTAAAAAATCCACGCCTTATGTGGGTCTCCAAAAAGATAATCTTTAAAAAATCCACGCCTTAAGAGGGTCTCCAAAAAATAATCTTTAAAAAATCCACGCCTTAGGATGGTCTCCAAAAAATAATCTTTAAAAATCCACGCCTTAGGTGGGTCTCCAAAAAATAATCTTTAAAAATCCACGCCTTAGGTGGGTCTCCAAAAAATAATCTTTATAAAATCCACGCCTTAGGTGGAACTCCAAAAAATAATCTTTAAAAAATCCACGCCTTAAGAGGGTCTCCAATAAATAATATTTAAAAAATCCACGCCTTAAGAGGGTCTCCAAAAAATAATCTTTAAAAAATCCACGCCTTAAGAGGGTCTCCAAAAAATAATCTTTAAAAAATCAACGCCTTAAGAGGGTCTCCAAAAAATAATCTTTAAAAAATCCACGCCTTAGGTGGGTCTCCAAAAAATAATCTTTAAAAAATCAACGCCTTAGGTGGGTCTCCAAAAAATAATCTTTAAAAAATCCACGCCTTAGGTGGGTCTCCAAAAAATAATCTTTAAAAAATCCACGCCTTAGGTGGGTCTCCAAAAAAAATCTTTAAAAAATCCACGCCTTAGGTGGGTCTCCAAAAAATAATCTTTAAAAAATCCACGCCTTAGGTGGGTCTCCAAAAAATAATCTTTAAAAAATCCACGCCTTAAGAGGGCCTCCAAAAAATAATCATAAAAAAATCCACGCCTTAAGAGGGTCTCCAAAAATTAATCTTTGAAAAATCCACGCCTTAAGAGGGTCTCCAAAAAATAATCTTTAAAAAATCCACGCCTTAGGTGGGTCACCAAAAAATAATTTTTAAAAAATCCACGCCTTAAGAGGGTCTCCAAAAAATAATCTTTAAAAAATCCACGCCTTAAGAGGTCTCCAAAAAATAATCTTTAAAAAATCCACGCCTTAAGTTGGTCTCCAAAAAATAATCTCTAAAAAATCCACGCCTTAGGTGGGTCTCCAAAAAATAATCTGAAAACAAATCCACGCCTTAGGTGGGTCTCCAAAAAATAATCTTTAAAAAATCCACGCCTAAGGTGGGTCTCCAAAAAATAATCTTTATAAAATCCACGCCCTATCTGAGTCTCCAAAAAAATATTCTTTAAAAAATCCAAGCCTTAGGTGGGTCTCCAAAAAATAATTATTAAAAATCCACGCCTTAGGTGGGTGTCCAAAAAATTATCTTTAAAAAATCCACGGCCTATCTGAGTCTCCAAAAAAATATTCTTTAAAAAATCCACGCCATATATGGGGTGCTGTTCCCAGTTACCAACCCTGCCTGCAACGGAAGAACATCTACATTTATCCTAAATAGGGTCTATTGTTGTAGGGCTGTTATTTCCCGACTATCGTAGACACAAATGATGTTATTGTTAACAGTGTTGTTGTTATTACTCTAGTTGTTGTTGTTTTCTTTTTTTAACATAAACACTTATTATCACACTCCCCTTTACAAAAAAAGTGAAGGGCTAAATAATTCCTATGGAAGGAACAACTCTGTTCCTGCTGCTGCTACAGCAGCAACAGCCTTGCAACCAAAGTACAACAACAACGATTTTGAAGAATATGTGTATATGTGTGTCCTGGTCCGTGTTCCTGATCCTCCTGGAAAAAAAAACACAAGGAAACTTTAACTACAACAAACAGGAAACTTATACGGATGTTCGGGGTAAAATCAAGAGCAGAAGAACAGGTGGCAAGGATGGGGAACAGAAACAAGAATGTTACAACAACTACAACAAATAATTATGCAACAACACATCGAAACAAAAGGCAGTAATAATAAAGAACATAAAATCAAAGCAATAGCAACAACAAAAATAATGGCAAAAGGATTGGGGGACGAAAAAGGAGTGAAGGGAATTTTAGAAATTAAAAAATGTTTTCAAGGGCCCACATAAGTCAACGATTTAAAAAAAAATATTTTCAAGATTTGTAGGTCCTGGATATTTTTAAAAATGTTTTTCAAGGACCTACGAACTTTCTCAATTTTCTATCACTCCACCCACTGCCTGGCCCATGTATGATCCAATGTTGTTTATCACTTACTATCCATTGCATCCTTGGCTTTGCGTTCCGATTCTAGTTGGAGAGGTAGCAACCAAGTGGAAACAAAAGATTCATAACAAAGTTGTAGTATTGTTTAGTTTTTGCCATTTGTCGTTACAAATGTTGCCATTAACATTAACATATGAAATACCTTGTCGAGCTAAGGGAGAAAACTAACAACAAATGGCAACAATAACAACAACAAAATACCCAACAACTTGCATTACATAACAAAAAAAAAGAACAATAAAGTATTTTTTTCCAAGTGGATAATGAGATGGAACGTATTAAAAAGTAAACTCTAAAATAATCGAAGCCTCGATAATTTTAGAAAACCCAACCTTATGCATGTCCTTAAAAATAATTTTTAAAAAAATCTACGCCCTGTGTATGTCCTTAATAATAATTTTTGTCCTTTTGCCTTATATAGATCCTTTAAAAATTATTTTTAAAAAATCGACGCCTTGTAAAGGACCCATACTTACTTAGCTGGCTTGTTACAGAACGGTTGTTCCATAAGCCGAGCTTAAAAAAGATTTCCAAGCGCGTCGTTCTTGTGCGCAAATCCACCAATTTGGAAGACCACGTTCCAAGATGTTGTTTTCTACTTCGTCTTTCCATCAAATTCGTGGCCTTCCCCTTCTACGGGAACCATCAGTAGGCTCGTTTTTATATGCCTTTTGAGCTGGGGCATTCTCATTCATCCGCACAACATGGCCTAGCCACCGTAGTCGCTGCAGCTCAATACGACTGACTGTGTCGATGTCCGCGTACAAATTGTAAAGCTCGATGTTCATTCGACGCCGATATTCACCGTCTACGCAGATCGGCTTGTAGACCTTTCGGAGAATTTTTCTCTCAAACACTCCAAGAGCTGCCACATCTGCTTGCGTAAGTACCCATGCTTCAGATCCATATAACAGCACGGGTAGTATCAGCGTCTTGTAAAGAGTCTACTGGACGTCTTGCGCGTTGATACCATCAGCTTGGTCTTCTCGCCGTTTACTGCCAGACCCACTTTGGCAGACTTCTTTTCAATTTGTTCCAAGGTGGCTGTTACCGCTCGCAATGTTCGACCCATTATATCGATGTCATCGGCGTAGGCGAATAACATGTGTTGTCTGGTGTACAGAGAACCATTTCGGTTCACCTTTGGGTCTCGTATGACCTTTTCCAGCAGGATATTAAAAAAATCACACGACAAACTGTCACCTTTTCTGAATCCTCGTTCGGTATTGAAGGGCTCCGATAGGTCCTTTCCTACATTAACTGCTGACCTTGTGCCACTTAAAGTTATCCTGCATAGCCTATTAATTTTGCAGGAATAAGGAACGTAGACATGGCTTTAAATACCTCTGAACGGATGGGGCTGTCGAATGCAGGTTAATAGCCGACAAAGGTGGTATGTGTCGATGTGTTTTCGTGGGTCTTTACCAGGATTTGGCGCAGAGTGGTCAACGATGAATTTGCCAGGTCTGAAGCCGCATTGGTATGATCCAATAATGTCATTGACCATTGGCTTCAATCGTTCACCCAGCACACTGGATATCACTTTATATGCGATGGGAAGGAGACTTATTCCTCTATAGTTGGCACATATCGTCTTGTCTCCTTTTTTGTGCACGGGACACAGGATGCTGAGGTTCCAATCATTGGGCATACATAACTCTAGCCAAATTGTAATAATCAGCTGGTGCATGCACCTGACCAGCATCTAGCCACCAGTCTTGAATAGTACGGCTGGTAACCCTTCGGCTCCTGCTGCTTTATTGTTCTTGAACCGATTAATTGCTTTTATGACCTCATCTGGGCTATGTGGTATACACACTATACCATCATTGTGTTTCTATACTATTATCGGGACAAGAAGTGCTCTATTCAAGCAGGTGGGTAAGTTAAGCGGAGTAGGCCTCGGCTACCTGTTGTGGTTGCAGCTTTTCGACATCGAGTTTCCGTGTTGTGTTAGATCGCACATTTGCTGCTACATAAAGACGGGTGCGTACCTTGGCTGCCACAAGGTAATGGTCCGAATCGATATTCGCTCCTCGCATCGATCGGACGTCTAAAACGTTGGATTAATGCCTTCCGTCTATTACAACATGATCAATTTGATTTCACGTTGCTTGATCAGGATATATCCAGGTGGTCTTATGTTTATCGAGATGCTTGAATATGGTGCTGCTAACTACCATGTTTTTGCTGCCGCGAAGTCAATCAATCTCATGCCGTTGTCTGATGTTTCTTCAACAAGGCTGAATTTTCCGACGGTGGGGCCAAAGATATTTTCCCTTCCGATTTTTGCATTAAAATCTCCTAGCAGAATTTTAATGTCATGGCCGGGGCAACGGTCATATGCTGTTTGTATGCGCTCGTAAAATATGTCTTTGGTCTGTTCATCTTTATCTTCGGTCGGAGCATGGGCGCAAATGAGACTGCTGTAGAAGAAATTCGTTAGTGTCCAAAATTGAGATGAAAGAGGGACCAAGATAAGCCTGGACTTCGCCATGTTAAAGCCAATCAGAGCCGTTGCATGGTATAACTTTAAACCAGTGAGCGGAGCAGTACAGTCGGACGGGGCCTACCATTCGATACCCTACACTACTACCACGGAACTCTAACTTTCTGCCGACGTTTATTCTGAGCGTGGGCAATATTTCGTGATAGTTGCGCCCTCTTGCCCGATTAAAGATCGACACCACCTCTTCCTTACACTGACATATTTTCCGAATATTCCCAATATTGAGTACAGCCCTTCTAATTACTTGTCCAGATTCCCTTCACCGTGGATTGTGTTGTGATGTTCGGATTATAATTGTGGCCTAGATCGTCTAGAAAAAACATAAAAAATTAAGTTTTCGGTCCACTTCATCCCAAAATTTTTATCTGATCTTCACCAAAAACTATAGCCAATATCCCTGACCATTCCTTGATCCACATTGAACATTTCAAAGCGATCAGCGCTATATTTTTGCCCTCTAGTGTGTATTTAAGTGTAACTCCCACATCTGAGTACATACGACCATATAATTAGTATCAATTTAAAGGTCAACCACTCCTCTTGGATATCCTATCAACTTCTCGGGTCTATGTCCTACAGGGGTTAATCTATACGCTATAGAATACAAATTTTATTATTTTTCACACAAAAGTCAGGGTCCATTTGTCCCGCTAAATATTGATCGATCTTTATCAAAACAAGCATGCTTATTCTATGGCCCGATTCTCTTCTCCATGCAAATGTTTGGGCCCTATTTTCGGCCTCTGGAGCGACCAGAAAATCAGACAAAAATAAAGTTTTTGGTCCATTTCATCACCTAAATATTAACCGATCTTTTCCAAAAACAATAAGGGTCTTCATTGGCCAAAACCCATCCTACATGAAAAATTTCGTGAAGATTGGTCCATAACAGTGGCCTGTATCGTGTTTACAAATTATAATGAACAGACGGACAGACGGACACACATGTCTAGATCGACTCAGCTAGTCGAGATATGACGATCGGTATACTTAAAGGTGGTCTAGAACCAATATTTCGCGGCGTTACAAACTTTTGGGGCTACACAAAGCTATAATACCCTGACAACATACTTGTGTAGGGTATAAAAAGTACGCCTTTTGTAGACCCTTTGAAACAAATGTTTATAATCCGCTCCATATTAATATACTCCAATGCGTCTGTGTATGTGTGTTGATGTCCTTCCTTGTCGTCACATTCAAATGTTAAGTGTACAAATTCATTATTGTTGCTGCCGCATATATTTTTTTCCAGCTTGTTTCCTTCCAAACATCACAGCAAGAATAATTCGATGGCAATGTACCTTCATACGCCATGGAAGGACCAATACCGCCTTCCCCTACTACTCACACCATGACACGCAGGGTGCGTGTGTGTGTGTATATGACCTTTTGTTTATGTTTTGTGAACACTTGAGTATTTTCACTTCACTTCACTCCGTTCACTAGTTTGATTTCAAAGTTCAAAGTTTCAACCGAACCAACGAACGAACGAAGGAAAAAATGAACTACAATTCGGTCAACAAGCGCCGCAGCCTTTCGGATCGAAATGCTCTGCTGGAATCTGGGCCCCCAACGAAAATCTAAACATTTTAGTTTAATTAAATTATCCAAAAAAGTTTTGTGTGTTTAGCCAAATGTGTAAAACAACAGACCCACACCCCATCCACCCTCCCCAACCAACCTCGCAAAACCTCAAATGAACTTTGAGCTGAAAAATATGAACAACAGCATGATTTTAAGCTTTTTATTGTTGTTCTTGTAGTTGCTAATTTTTAGCTTCGGTTTTAGCAGTCATTTACTGATTCGGTTTGCTTATCATATGCAGAAGAACCTGAGAATAGTAGGAGAGGTCAAACGAATATTACATGCAGAGGACTTGTGGGCGTATAAGTAATATCGGACAATTCTTAATCATACGCAACCATGGTCAAGCATTACTGTGGAAGTGAATAAAGTTTCACAGAGAGAGAGAGAGAAAGGGAGAGAGAGGAGCAGAGCCAGTGAGTGCATTTGCATAGAAAGATAAATTTAATTCAATTTATGGTCGGCAAAATTTAATTTTGCGAACTTCTAATAGGGAAGTAAATTAAAAATAAATTTAGATTTAAAAAAAATTATTTTCCTCAATTAATGTAGGTGTGGCTTTTTTTAAAAAATGTTGTTAGGGATCTACATAAGGCCTGGATTTTTTAAAAATTATTTTTAAGGATCTACATAAGGTGGGGATTTTTTAAACATTATTTTTCATGGCCCACAAATAAGCGTGGATTTTTTAAACATTATTTTTCATGGCCTAACAATAGGCGTGGATTTTTTAAACATTATTTTTCATGGCCTACCAATAGGCGTGGATTTTTTAAACATTATTTTTCATGGCCTACCAATAGGCGTGGATTTTTTATACATTATTTTTCATGGCATACCAATAGGCGTGGATTTTTTTAAACATTATTTTTCATGGCCTACCAATAGGCGTGGATTTTTTAAACATTATTTTCGTGGCCTACCAATAGGCGTGGATTTTTTAAACATTATTTTCGTGGCCTACGTTTAGGCGTGGATTTTTTAAAAATTATTTTTCATGGCCTACCAATAGGCGTGGATTTTTTAAACATTATTTTCGTGGCCTACATTTAGGCGTGGATTTTTTAAACATTATTTTTCATGGCCTACATTTAGGCGTGGCTTAAATTAAATTAATAAGGCTTATTTTTTTAAGAATTTCTTTTTTTTGGGTTCTAAAAATATGTTTGAAAATTTTGAAAATATTTTTGTGGGCCTACAGGCTTTCATGTTTTCAAACATTGTTCACAGTTCTTCTTCCCTTAGAAGAATAGAAAATATAGTCTCCACTTTCCGCCTCATTTATAACATTTCTAAAATTCATTTGTATTTATTTACGGCAATTTATTACAAAAGCAAATCTCTTACGTTGGTGTGGAGGTTCACTTTTGCAAATCCATCACAAAGTAATACAACCTAAAGTCACACCACATGACTGGTCGGACCAAAGCAGAATAGCCAACAAAGAAACAACAACTTTGGAAGAAGTGACACACACCAACTATCAAACGTTTTTCGTAATCATCGAAAGAAAAGCGGGGGGCGGTGGCACCCACCAAGTGCCGGGCCAGGTCACGGATGTGGCAAATAGTAAATGAAGCCATTCATTGTGGATTTGCCTGGACGTGAACAACATCACTTCCATCACCAGAACTGCTAACAAACAAAAATGACAATAAAACGTTTTGTGATTTCATACTTCGGTGTTTCCTTTCAGACATCAATCGCCACTTTTTTCGTTTCATTTTATATTTTGTTGTTGGTGGTGGCTGGTTGTGGTGGTCCCAACCACGGCCACAAATAATCGAAAAAACACGTTCATCAAATAGAACAGCCAGCACGGTGAGGCTCTGCCGCCACAGCTATTTTAACCGATAGCCAATTGCCAGTCGTCATGTCTGCCCTTCTGCAAAAGGCAAAGAGAACAGCTTTTTATTGGCAAGCAGCGGGAGTAACATTTCAAGCGATAGACTTGACAATAGATAGCAATACCTCTTCCACGATTTGCCACCAACCATCCATCCATTCCGTCATTCATTCATGTCGGTGATCAATATTTTCCCCCCGAAAAAAAAACCGAAAACAAAAAAATCCATATTGATGATGATAATAAATGAAACGAATCTCTACGGCAGTCACTGTCTGTCTGTTCGTCTGTCCGTCCGTTCGTCCGTCTGTCAGTCTGCCTATTTTTTGGGAGGGCATGATGGTGTTTTGTTTCGTTTGCCACTCTCCTCCTGTCATAGATGAAATGTGGCTTCCACTATTAGCACGAATAACCCACGGCTATCAGTGGAGAGACAAAAGTGTTTCATTTCTAAACAAATTGGCAGCATAATATTTATTGACAATGGCATTTGTTTGGCCAAGTTCTATACTATTTTTACGGGGTTTTTTCCCATCATTCGTTGTATTGGTCAGATATTGAAAAACATGGCCAAACAACGTTTGCCATAGGCTGAAAACAAAATTGCCAAAAGTCGAATAGAACAGAATAAAATGAAATGACTTTAAGGTAAAAAAAACTCTACTCCTAAATATATGCTACAATTTTAGACAATAAGGCTAATGATATGAAAAAAATTTATTAAAAAAAAATCTTCCAATAAATATCTGCTAAAATTATTCAACAAAAATTTACGCCTAAAAATATGCTAAAATTTTGCAAAAAAAAACTACGCCTAAAAATATGCTAAATTTTTCCCAAAAAATCTACGCATTAAAATATGCTTAAATTTTTCCCAAAAATTACGTCTAAAAATATGCTACAATTTTTCCCAAAAAAAAAATCTACGCTTAAAAATATGCTAAAATTTTTCCCAAAAATTACGGCTAAAAATATGCCAAATTTTTCCCAAAAATTACGCCTAAAAATATGCTGAAATTTTTCCCAAAAATTACGCATAAAAATATGCTAAATTTTTTCCCAAAAAAATTTTTCCCAAAAATTACGCCTAAAAATATGCTAAAATGTTTTAAAAAATATACGTTTAAAATATGCAACAATTTTTCCCAAAAATTACGCCTAAAAATATGCCACAATTTTTCCCAAAAATTACGCCTAAAAATATGCCACAATTTTTCCCAAAAATTACGCCTAAAATCATGCCACAATTTTTACCAAAAATTACGCCTAAAAATATGCTAAAAAAATTATTTTAAAAATCCACGCCTATTGTTATACCCCAAAAAAATAATTTTAAAAATCCACGCCTATTGTTATACCCCAAAAAATATGTTTAAAAAATCCACGCCTATTGTTATACCCCAAAAAATATGTTTAAAAAATCCACGCCTATTGTTATACCCCAAAAAAATCATTTTAAAAATCCACGCCTATTGTTATACCCCAAAAAAATCATTTTAAAAATCCACGCCTATTGTTATACCCCAAAAAATAATTTTAAAAATCCACGCCTATTGTTATACCCCAAAAAAATCATTTTAAAAATCCACGCCTATTGTTATACCCCAAAAAAATCATTTTAAAAATCCACGCCTATTATTATACCCCAAAAAAATCATTTTAAAAATCCACGCCTATTGTTATACCCCAAAAAATATGTTTAAAAAATCCACGCCTATTGTTATACCCCAAAAAAATCATTTTAAAAATCCACGCCTATTGTTATACCCCAAAAAAATCATTTTAAAAATCCACGCCTATTGTTATACCCCAACAAATATGTTTAAAAAATCCACGCCTATTGTTATACCCCAAAAAAATCATTTTAAAAATCCACGCCTAATGTTATACCCCAAAAAATATGTTTAAAAAATCCACGCCTATTGTTATACCCCAAAAATGTTTTTAAAATTCCTACGCCTATTTGTATGCTTTATTTTTTATTTTATCCTCATTTTAAGACCTAGCAGCCTTCCTTAATATTAAAAATCTCTTTTAATTTCAAGGCAATAATAATAAAAATTTGTCTAACGTGACTTGAATTTTATTGTAAAAAACGAACATTTTCCAGAACATTGTTTTGAGGGAAATAAGTGTGTCCGTTTAGTTTCATCTTTGTTTAGGCGAATATCATCATCATCATTGACATCTGTCGTCTTTGTTGGGTATTATTAGCCTTAAGCCATTAATTTCCGAACTTTTCTTGCAAAAAACACCCGACCAAATATATATCGTTTTTAATAAAATACTCACTTATCATTTCGAAACGAGTCTAGATTTTAATCATCTGTATGCAAACATCACATCTTAGGAGGACATGGCATGAGAGAGGGAGTGCAGGCGGTAGCGGAACATGAATTGTGTTAGAATATTGGAATTTGTTCATCGAATTGTTTGGCTCTTCCGTAACTAAAATCAAAATCAAAGATATGAAGAAATTTTGACGCCAAACAAACAAAATGGTGTTATTTGATATCGGAATATAAAAGCGGCATCGTCTGCTTTAGCTGGTGCTGCTGCTGTTGTTGGTACTGCAATGCCAGATAGTGTGAATGGAAAGCGTATGCTAAAAGTGGGGCAGGGGTAAGCGAGATATAAACAGGACAGCCAACCAGAGAGAAAAAAAAACACATGTACAAAGTTTTGTGGTATCAGAAGTTTTGGTTTTTTTTCGATAGAAAAAAATGCTACGAAACATTTTGGGTATTGGCAGGCTAGAAATCGTATTTTCAGTGCTTGAAAAAAATTTCAAAAATTCCTGCCTATTGGTAGGCCATGAAAAATAATGTTTAAAAAATCCACGCCTATTGATAGGTCATGAAAAATAATGTTTAAAAAATCCACGCCTATTGGTAGGCCATGAAAAATAATGTTTAAAAAATACACACCTATTGGTAGGCCGTGAAAAATAATGTTTAAAAAATCCACGCCTGCAAAATAATGTTTAAAAAATCCACGCCTATTGATAGGCCATGA